>NC_035445.2:108883678-109188678 GCF_002127325.2 Helianthus annuus | reverse complement strand
GCCGACTGGATGATACTGCACCTGACATTCTACACAACAATTCAAGTATGGCAAGACAAAGCAAATAGAATATTAGTAACAAACTATTTTTGATATTTTTGAATTTTTAATTAATTTTTTTTTGAAATTTTTTTTCTAAAACTTAGAATAGCCGTATAGCATTTCATTTGCGGCTGAATTCTGAAAATAAAGTTGAATTAAAAACAAACGTGTTACCTTTTACAATTGCTAAGTAGTAACTAAACGCGCCCGAATGGAGATTGAGTACGAGCGAGCTTAATTAACTTGTACATGCAAG
Source organism: Helianthus annuus (assembly GCF_002127325.2). Lineage (NCBI taxonomy): Eukaryota > Viridiplantae > Streptophyta > Magnoliopsida > Asterales > Asteraceae > Helianthus > Helianthus annuus. The sequence goes on along the minus strand of NC_035445.2, from coordinate 109,188,380 downwards.
TAAACCCAAAAAAAACTAAACTAGACTCGAACTAGACTAAAAATGACTAAAAAGACTAAAAAGACTAAAACGACACTCTAACTAGGACTCAATGTACACTACCCCCTCCCGGCACTTTAATTGTCCTCAATTAAACTATAGTGCCTACCAAACCGTTTTTGACATCCAAACTTGATTAAAGTCAGCCATGTATTAGTTCAAAACAAATTTTAGTGTCGAAAAATTCTGCCTAATTAAAGGAGGTTTTTATCTATTGCAAAAATTTCGGTTAAAAAATGCAAGTTTGGCACTTGAAGCGTCAATGTACTACAAACCAAACAAAATTCAGCAAAGCAAGTTCCATAACCAACCCGACAAACATCTAAACCCCGAAACCAAACCACAAACCAAACCAACATTTAGTGTTAACAGAAGTCAGTGTAAAATTCGTATATTGCATTAGCGAAAACAGGTCAAACAGTGAATAAATTTGATTTTTATGTCAAAAATTCACCCAACCAAATCCCCACACTCAATGTTGGTTAACCCTAACCTAAGATATGATGAACATTGTGAGCATACCCCAAACCGAGCCATCCACAAGCTATGTTCTGCTTAAAAAACCCAAATCATACCCAAACCACAACCTTATTCTACTAAAACATGAACTAAATACTAAACTAAACAAGAAGACAAACCCTAAAATTTATCACTAATCTAATCAAAAACTAAAATACCGACTCAAAATACATAATTTACAGCAGACATACCTTGGACTCATGAGAAACAAGAAGAAAAGAACAATTTTCGGTTGAACTTTAACTCCACAAAGTGAAATCCCGATTTATGGTGAGATATAGTGGAATGATGATAGAGATTGGTTGTAGAATGATGATAGATGAAAGGATGGGGCGATTTCGGGTTTTAATGGAGGATTCACGGTGGTTATGGTGGAGACATAATGGTTTGCGACGATGGGGGAGAGAAAAGTTAGGTTGAAAACTTCAATCTTTGGGGTTTATGTTAATATGGCTGTAGAGTCATACCTGGCGGGCCGCGACCTACTCAAGCCTTACGCCACGCCCCGCCATCGCCTTAAAGAATTTCCAAAAGTGTTACGCTCTGGTGTGCCGCCACTAACTCATTGATTTTGCTCGCCACCCGCCAGTGGGAGTTTTTTACAAAAAGGATGGTCAATTTTTGGCTTCAATGAAATTTTTGAGTTTTTCCCAAACCATCAAAATCCAACCTTAAATTTTTTCTGATTGTGAAACTTACCTGGAACCTCATTTTTTCTCACAATTATCTACAAATCCTCGGTAGTGCATTCCTGAAAATCACTCAAAACATAAACAAAGACCCGAAAAACTACCAAAACTACTATTAGCTACCAAAAATTACGAAAAATTAACGAAGATACAAACGGCACAAAATGTACACTTGGGTTTTCACCCAAAACACTAATTGGCGGCTTTTGGTGAAATTTCGAGAGGAGTTTCCTCCATCTCGTTCTTATCTATTGCTCCTCCAATATAGTGCTTCAAACGGTGTCCGTTTACCTTCCAACTCCGGCCATCGGACTCATCCATAAACTCAACCGCTCTGTACGGAAACACGTAATGAACCATATACGGTCCCGACCACTTCGACTTCAACTTCCTCGCAAACAATTTGAATCTTGAATTGTAGAGAAGCACTCTATCACCCTTGCTAAATTCCTTGATCTTTCTTAACTTGCGATCATGTAGAGCTTTTGTTTTCTCCTTCATGCCCAAAGATCGAGCATAAGCCGCATCCCTAAGCTCCTCAAGCTCATGGATTTGAAAGAAACGTTTTCTAGCGTCTTCGATCATATCAAGGTTAACGGTTTTTAAAGCCCAAAGTACTCGGTGTTCTAGCTCTACGGGAAGATGACAAGCTTTTCCATAGACGATCATAAATGGTGTGGTTCCTAAGGGTGTTTTGTGGCGGTTTGAAACGCCCACAATGCATCGTCAAGCTTGTCGGACCAATCCTACCTATTCTTTCCAACGGTTTTCTCTAAAATACGTTTGATACCACGATTCGCGTTCTCCACTTGACCACTCGTCTATGGATGGTATGCGGTAGACAAATGATGAGTGAGTCCGTAGCGTGCAAACAACTTTTCCATCAATGCATTGCAAAAGTGAGTACCACGGTCACTGATTAAAGCTTTAGGTGTACCGAAATGGGAAAATAGTTTCTTGAGGAAACTCATCACCACTTGGGCTTCATTCGTAGGAAGAGCTTGTGCCTCAACCCACTTAGACACGTAGTCAATTGCCATAAGTATAAAACAATTCCCTTTTGAGACGGGAAAGGGTCCCATGAAATCTATGCCCCAAACATCAAAAACCTCCAACACTAGGATTGGGTTTTGAGGCATCTCATCTTTGGCTGAAATGTTACCGGTTCGTTGACAAGCATCACAAGTTTTCATGAACTCAACGGCATCACGAAGTACGTTAGGCCAATAAAATCTACAATCGAACACATTTTGTGCGGTGGCTTACGCACCATGGTGGCCTCCCGTTAGACCTTCATGCACATGTTTAAGGATATTCAAACCCTTCTCTCGCGACACACATCGCCTAAGTATCCTATCTCCCCCTATTCTAAAGAGAAACGGTCATCCCACACATACTTCCCCGACTCACTAAGGAACTTCCTTCTTTGTTGTGTGGCCATTCCCTTTACAATATTACCACTTGAAAGATAATTTGCTAAATCACAAAACCATGGCAACCCCTCCTTCTCGGCCTCTACAAACTCAATCGACTCGTGAGGAAATGTATCTCCTATCTCCTCCTCACGAATCTCCTCTCTCCTAGGGTCTTCTAATCGTGAAAGATGATCGGCTGCTACATTTTCGGCCCCTCTCTTGTCTCTAATTTCGATGTCAAACTCGGAAAGCAATAGAATCCACCGAATAAGTCGGGGTTTGGCGTCTTTCTTTTGGAAAAGAAAACGCAACATGGAGTGGTGGGTGAAAACTATGGTCTTGGACAGCACGAGGTATGAGCGGAATTTGTCGAACGCGAAAACTACGGCTAAGAGTTCTTTCTCCGTGGTGGTGTAGTTCTCTTGAGCATCATTTAACGTTTTGCCCGCGTAGTAAATGGGGTGGAAGTGCTTATCCATTCTTTTTCCTAATACCGCTCCAACGGCATAGTCACTCGCATCACACATGAGCTCAAATGGCAAGCTCCAATCAGGCGAGATAAGAATAGGTGCACTCACAAGATGTTCCTTTAAAAAGTTGAAGCCTTAAGACACTCCTCGTCAAAGACGAATGGAACATCTTTCTCTAGAAGACGGGTCATGGGGTGAGTGATTTTAGAGAAATCCCCAATGAAGCGTCTATAGAAGCCCGCATGACCTAGAAAACTCCGAATCGACTTTACGCTAGTGGGTGGAGGTAACCTGCTAATGGTATCTATTTTCGCACGATCTACCTCTATACCATACCTTGAGATCTTCTGGCCTAAAACAATACCTTCAATCACCAAGAAGTGACACTTCTCCCAATTCAGCATTAGCTTCGTCTCAATGCACCTCTTCAACATCCTCTCAAGATTCTTTAAACACTCATCAAATGAGTTACCATAGACCAAAAAATTGTTCATGAAAACCTCCATGGGATTCTCAATCATATCCTGGAAATATGGCAACCATGCACCGCTGAAAGGTAGCTGGAGCATTACACAGCCCAAACGGCATGCGTCGGTACGCGTAAGTGCCATAGGGGCATGTGAAGGTGGTCTTATCCTAATCCTCTAGTGCGATGGGGATCTGGAAGTAACCAGAAAAACCGTCGAGAAAACAATAAAACTATTGTCCCGCGAGACGCTCCAGCATCTGATCGATAAAGGGCATTGGGAAGTGGTCCTTTCGTGTGGCATCATTCAACTTTAGGTAGTCGATCCACACTCGCCAACCCGTGACCATACGAGAAGGGATAAGCTCATTCTTGGAATTCGTGACAATGGTCATCCCTCCCTTCTTAGGGACAACCTGAGTGGGACTAACCCAAGGCGAATCTAAGATGGGATATATCATCCCGGCATCTAGGAATTTTAGAACCTCCTTCTTCACTACGTCTTGCATGTTGGGGTTGAGGCGCCTTTGAGGTTACACCACCGGTTTGAAATCATCCTCCATGAGTATCCGGTGAGTGCAATAAGAAGGGCTTATGCCCTTAATGTCGGACAACCTCCATGCAATGGCTTCTTTGTTGGCCTTCAACACTTCCAACAACCTCAACTTCTCTCCATCCTCTAACTTCGATGAGATGATAACGGGTAGCTCGGAACCCTCCCCCTATGTTGGATTGTCGTGTGACCCGAATGAGTCAATCAGAAGAGTTTTGAATCAAATCAAAGGCGGAATCAGTGATTCTGACAAACCGGCAGCACCTCGGCTCTAAAATCGGATCGTTACAAATGAACCAGCAGCTCAGGTATTTATAGAGGTGGTGATTTCGTATTAAATAGACAAAAGGTCATTTCGTGCGAAATACATGTGTGTTATTTCGTGCGAAATAGATCTTTGCTATTTTGTGCGAAATACCCCTTTTACATGCAAAACCTAATTTCTTACCTGCTGAGCACTGATTTATCCTATCTAGACACAAGACTCTATAAGAATAAGTTAACAGACATTTATGCACCAACAGACTCCCCCTTAGATGTTGACGAAGTCTTTAGCATCAAATCTTCAGTCTTTAGTCTTGATCTATCTTCCTATCTGCCTGAAATGTCTGACACTGTAAGCTTCCTTCAATCTTTATCTTCAAACTTCAAACTCCCCTTTGAGTTTTGATCCAGAATTTTGACTCCCCCTTTAGAAATGCTGGGACTTGTATTCTGGTTCAAACTTTGTACAATCATAGCCATGGGGATTTTGCTTCCTGCTTCTACCTATTTCTCAAAAATATGACATTAAAATCTGATAATCTTTTAACTTCATTTGATGTTTTTATCAGTTTTAATAATCCACTTAAGTCTTCAGGTCCAAGTTAATGACCCTGAATACTTAATTTATCTACCGAGTCCAACTTAATGACCTTGGTTGATCTGAGACAAAACAAAACTGATTTTTATTTAAAATTTTTCAAACATTTTCTGAAATTTACAAGTTTCAACTTAATGAACTTGTTTTGACTTTACAATTTTCAGGTTTATCATAGTAAGCTCCCAACTCATCTTCCAGCTTAGAAACTTCCTGCATTTGCTGCAGACTGTGAATTCGAATATCAGCTTTCCACTTTGATTTGTCGATGAAAATAAAGCAGAAATGTAAAATATTTTTGGATTTTTAAGAAAAATTTCTAAACTAGAAAGCAATGAAATCTTTTTGAGCTTTTTGAATGATAACCAGAAATGAAATGCAGTAAATGAAAACTATTTACAAACATATTTTTGGTGAGCGTGTTAGGGAATCATATCAGCTTATTAAACAAGCTACGAGTACCGTTAAGCTTTGATTACATACTCAGAATTAAACAATTCGCTTAAATTGTCGATACACTGATCCACTGTAAATTTTCACACAAATTTCAATCTGTTCAGGATACGAATTTAGTGTTTTAAGATCTTGACTTATACGTGTGTACCATCTCAGAATATACTCCCGTATCCAGACCACTACATTCAGTCTTACAGGTGAGTGCACACTAATGATATCTGTAATAGGGTGAATGCGAGACCATGAGAGCTCAGGCTGGAACTTCCGTTCGCGCAAAGAGATGATGGCTCGTCTTTTGGTGGGTTCCCTTTGGGAATCTTTTACTTCAGCAGCACATGAATATTTTGCAACGTTTCATCATTTTTATGCTGAGGGTGAGCTTTTAAACTACAAAGCTGTGCAGAGCATTATACGAGGACTAGGCTATTGCTTCCGCAAAATCAGAAGTCCAAGTATAATACCCCATATATCATCACGTACAAAGACCTAGTATGTCAGAAATAGCGTCTTTCAATCAGGATTTCAGGGGTTACCTATATATCCGAGAGATGTTCCCCATGAAATAAGCAAGTGATGATTTAGGTTTATATCCCGAACAAACCTACTAAGTGTGTAAAAACCTATCGGCACATCATCAGCGAGACTGTTTAAGACTTTCTAAACATTACAATTCTTTGGCATACTGTAACTATCTAGCCAATGTACTATCATTTTCCCTTTTTACACAAGCTCTTTTTCAGTTTTCTATTGTTTTTGGATTTTGAAATATCTCATGTTTTTGTATTTTTGAATTTTTTTACTGTTTTTGTATTTTCTGAAATAACCTAACTCCCCCTAAATACCAAAACAAGTAAAAAATCGACAAACCATTGCAGATTGCTTTTCAGCATCTTCAACAGTAGTACCTTCATTAACGCCAAGAATTTCCTCTGACACCGATAAAAGCTTCATACCATTCAGTTTTAAAAGATATTTAAAACGTGTTTTGTCAAACGCTTTGGTATGTAAATCAAATTTTTGCTCGTCACTGTGGATTTTCTCAATTCGTATCAACTTCTTCTCGAAACAATCTCGAATGAAGTGATGACGAATTTCTATGTGTTTCGTTTTAGCGTGATGAACAGGATTTTTTGTGATATTTATCGCTGCCTCATTATCAACAAAGATAGGAGTAGTAAGAAATTGCAAACCGTAGTCACGCATCTGTTGCTGGATCCACAAGATCTGAGAACAGCAACTGCTGGCAGATACATATTCAGCTTCACATGTGGACAAAGCTACAGAGGTCTGCTTCTTACATTGCCAGGTGACCAATCGTGGTTTGAAAAATTGACAACCCGACGTTGTTGATTTAGCGTTAACTTTGCAGCATCCGAAATCGGAATCGAAATACCCTTCAAGCGTAAACTCGCCTTCCTTTGGATACCACAACCCCAGTGATGGAGTTCCTTTCAGGTAGCGCAATATCCGGTTCACAATCACCATATGCGAAGCTCTCAGGTTAGATTGAAATCTTGCTGAGAGGCAGGTAGGATACATGATATCGGGTCTAGAAGCTGTCAAATACATTAGCGAACCGATCATGGAACGATACATCGTTTCATCTACCTTCTCTCCGGTGAGATCAGGGTTTATCTCATGGTTCGTTGCTAACGGGGTGGAAGCTGGAGTAGATCCTGACATCCCAAATTTCTCTAAGATATCATGAACGTACTTCGTCTGATGTATGAAAATTCCTTTGGGTAGTTGTTCAACCTGAAGACCCAAAAAGAATTTCATCTCACCCATCAATGACATTTCAAATTTTTGCTTCATAACTTTTTCAAACTCTTTACACAAATTTTCATTTGTTGACCCAAATATGATGTCGTCCACATATATCTGAACAATCAGAAGATGACCGTCGACTTCTTTGGTGAAGAGAGTGGCATCTACTTTTCCTCTGATAAAGTTGTTTGCAAGCAGGTGTTGAGATAATGTCTCGTACCAAGCTCTCAGGACCTAGTGTAAACCATACAACGCTTTATCCAATAAATAAACCTTGTCTTTGTGGATTGGGTCGGTGAAGCCAGGTGCTTGTCCGACATATACCTCCTCTTTTACCTTCCCATAGAGAAAAGCCGATTTGACATCTAGCAGAAAGACTTTAAATCCCTTCCATGATGCAAATGCTAAGAAGATTCTAATCGCTTCAAGCCTAGCAACGGGAGCATACACTTCGGTGAAATCTATACCCTCCTGCTGACTGAAACCCTAGACTACAAGTCAAGCTTTGTTACGAATAATAACCCCTCGGTCGTCTCTCTTGCATTTAAACACCCATTTTGTGTTAATATTCCTGTGACCATCAGGCAAGTCTACCAACTTCCACACTCCCAATTTCTCAAATTGACTTAACTCTTCTTGCATAGCATTGACCCAAGAATCTTCAGTTAGCTCCTCTTTGTATGTTCACGGTTCAATCTGCGAAATAAAACAACTTAGTGAAAACTCTGTTTAAAGGAGCAACTGTAGAATAAAAACAAGTAAGCCCTTGGTCAATTTTTCTTCTAGTGCGAACGCCTGGTTGTAATTCTCCAATAATCAACTCCTCTGGATGGTATGAAAGAATTCTTGGCATCACTTCGCCTGGAACATCTACTTCGCCTTCCAAATTTGTAACATTTTGATTTGCATCGTGTTCACCGACTGGATTTGTTTGACTTGAAATATGGATTTGCTCCCCCTCAGAATCTGAATAACCACGATCAAATATTGGTCTATCATCAGATTCTTGAGTATCATTGACTGTCGTCTGATTATCAGAAGCTTGTTCATGTTCTGCAGATTGTTGAAAATCATCATGTTCTCCAGCATTAGTTGGACCTGCTTCATCATCATTTGAAGTTTGTTGTGGTCGTCTAATTGGTTCTGCTGGAAACCTTTCTTGTGATGATTCATACTCTCTCAGAACATCCAACTCATCAAAGAAATCGGAATATTCCTCCTCATCAAATGACTTCCACAGAGTATCATAATCATAACGCCATGAGTCACCGAGATAATGAGGTTGCATATTATAACCTTGACACTCAACATTATATGCTTCGATGATCTTCTTATAGCTTGGAACAAAGACTCGTTTCATCGGACTTGTATATCCCACAAAAATTCCTTTGATGCTCTTTGGACCAAATTTACCACGAGGTTTTATAACCGTGCAAGGAGACCCAAACGGTTCAAGATAATTCAGGTTCGGTTTGCGGTTGTTGATCAGCTCGAAACACGTTTTGTTGAATTTCTTCACTATAAGAACCCGGTTAAGTGTATAGCAAGCGGCTGATACTGCTTCTGCCCAAAAGTTGATTGGTAGCTTTGAATCAGCAAGCATTGTTCTGGCCGTTTCAATTAGTGTCCTGTTCTTTCGTTCTGCTACTCCATTTTGTTGTGGAGTGTAAGGAGCACTAAATTCTTGCAATATACCTCTCTCATCACAATATTCTTCCATTTTGTTGTTCCTGAACTCAGTACCGTTGTCACTCCTGATTCTTCTGATTCGAGTTTGGTACATGTTTTCAATTTTTCTGAACAACACCATCAAACTTTCAAAGGTCTCATCTTTCAACTTCAGAAATGATACCCACGAAAATCTTGAGTATTCGTCAGTAGCTACAAGACAGTAGAGATCACCAGTTATGCTTTTGACGTTCACTGGACCAAACAAATCCATATGAAGTCTCTCTAATGGTCTTGAGACTGAGTTGACTTTCTTTTGAGGATGTGACTTCTTCTTTTGCTTGCCTTTGATGCAACTAATGCACTCCCCCGCAAGATGAAAACCTTTCACATGAACACCAGTTACTAAGTCATTGTGCACCAGGTGATTCATTTTTCATAGGTGAATATGGCCCATCTTTCGATGCCATAATTGTGATTCTTTTTCTATTGCTCTTGACATAAAAACAGTGAGCCTGACCCGTGGTAGTAGTAGCTACGCTCATGTCTAACACGTACAGATCATTAACTCTTGGTGCTCTCATGATAATCCATTCTTCAAGAACAACAAATCCTGGTTTCAAGATCAAACATTCTTCGTCTGTGAAATGCGTTGTATACATTCGATCACAAATCTGAGAGATACTCAGAAGATTGTTTTTAAGCTCGGCGATGTAGTTAACTCTTTCAAACGTGACAATACTATTCGATAGAGTTCCTTCACCAATTATTCTACCACCTTGATTGCTTGCAAATCCCACATTGTGACACCTGTGTCACTTCAACCATCAAACAAACGCCAAACCAATGAAATATTGTATTTCATACTTTGGACATATATAAATATGTGTATCGTTTGCACATATCAACTCTTGTTCGATTTCAAGCTCTAAATCGCTTTCTGGAGAATTATACGCAAACTGGTGCATAAAACGTACTCAGTTTAATGCGACAAATACTCCGGAACATCAACATATACTCAACATACCTTAAATAACCCTTACATAACTTAGAAATAAGTTTTGAAGGCTTTGGTATGGCAAAAACAAGTTAATTCGCTTACAGGGACTAAACTTGACAAACTGCGAAAGTATGCCAATTTGAACTGTAACAAACATTCCGGAACATGTCCATAAGTTAAACATACCATAAATATCCTTTACATAGCTTAGAAATAGGCTTTGAGGGGTTTGGTATGCTAAAACAAACTTTTGGATCATTCAAGGGCTAAAAGTGTCAAAAAGTGCACAAGTTTGCACTTTCGCGCATAACTTACGTTCTGAATACATCCGGACATCCAAAAATTTATGTAAGCATCCTTATATTATGCCTTAGTGTATGGCATGAGAAAAATCCATTCGTCGCGCAATTTGGATCGTCTTTTGCGCTTATGCACATTCCGTCGTAATTAACCGAACATCGCGACCGTACGGCCAAACGAACCGACATCTGAGATATTGTTGAGCACATTTTAAGTTCCCTATACTTTAACTTCATTTTAGAGCTTTGAAATGGGGTTAACAGGGCTTAAACGTGTCAAAAATGCATCAAATACCAAGTTTAGGGGCTGTAGGGACCAAAACTGTAAATCTGCCAAAGTGAGGGCTTACGGACCATAAGCCATAAGCCATACGGTCCGTAAGGAGTCCCCAGTACAGCAGATTCATTGAATCCACTTGCAGTTGGCCTTTCATTCGTTCAAGGGGCAATGCCCTTTCACCCAATCAAGAGCCAAGGGCCATTTTCAGTAACCACAACATTTTGACAAGTGGACGCTTAGGATCGAGGCACGAAAACCAAGAAACGATCCTAACAGCTTTGCCTTTCCTATAAATACCCCCCCCCCCCCCCCTTGTTGCTAAAAACTCACACAACCTGATCAAAATGCTCTAAGTTGATGCCATTGCTTCATACCTGAGCTCTTTGATCTAGATTAGCATTCGGGGACCCTCCGTAAGTCTTCTTTCGTTCTTTTATTCGCTTTTCGAGTCCGAAAGTCAACGTTTTGTTGACTTTCTGCATTGACCAGCATATGGTCAACCCGAAGTTCATGGAACTTCATAACGTGAGCGTGATCACGATGGTTATAGTCCGTAGTGACTATACCTACTGATTACCACGTTATCTAGGCTCAGTGACGAGTCGTAGTTTCGGCCAAAATGTGCATTCTTGCATATTTTGTAACCAAACTACTCGTGAGCATCAAAGCCGTTTGCTTTGATGCCAAACCTGTTTTCTAAACTTAGTTAAGCATGTTCTAACATGCTTAGCTCGTCACTTTTAGTATAGTGTGTATATAGGGTCGTAAGGTTAGCGATCTAAACCATCGCTTATACTTTCGAACCCGACCCATTTGGTCGATCATTAGGCTCCGACCAAACACATTAGGTGACCATAGCTATAACCTCCCGAGGTTATGCCTTGTGGTCACGATGTTAGGCGTTCCAGACGCGTTCTACGCGAACGACGCGTAAGGTAGCATAAGCTACCTAAACGGGTCGTAATGGGTCGCAAGCACTTAGGTTAGGTTTCATTTTAGTATGTAGGCTTTGTTAAACCATAGTACACGAGTCTCCATACTCATTTGGTTTACGAACCCGCATACTATTCGATCCTTCCGATTTAGGTCCGGTATATTAACATAGCTACCTATTAGGTGCCGTTTGATATTCCGTGATCTAGCATTGTTTGATTATTATACAAGAACTCAAAGCAATCTCAGGTGAGTACATTGAACCCCTCTTTTACTGTTTTCTAAACTGTTTTGGGGTGAAACACATGTGCCTATCTGTTACTTTCATGCTTTCCATGTTTTCACATCATATGCCTGCTATGTTGTTAGTACATTATAGTACACGATTTCATTACATTTCATGCTATGTATGCCCATTGTGTGCGTACTTAGTACATTGATTTACATTACATTTCTGTTGCATATGTTTACTCAGCATATGGACACATTGATTTACATGAACATTTCTGCTTCGTATGTTTACTTAGCATACTTAGTACAATTGTTTACATCACATGCCTTCATTTTGTTATGACATTTGGTTTGTTTAACATGGGACAATACATTCATTAACATTAGCTACACCGTTCGTTATTAGGTAGTGGTACCATAGGAATTGACAACTCCCGTTCCTGAAGTCATGGGTTTGATAGGATTGTAAGGAATGACCGAATTCGATATACATAACTTAGATAAACCTTTAATTTGTTTAAGGGTTTATCGCCACAGTCTCAAGGCTTGGATGTATGCATATTTCACAATACCGCATAAATGTTAATATCAATAGAGCATGCATTTTTCCACAGAACATAACGTTGATTTAAACCACGTTTTACTTCAACGACTTGTTTTGTGCATTTTACATATGGTTTAAGTTGATACATTTCGCTTACCGTACATGATACATTTTGGGATACACATTACATGATTTTCAATGAACAATAAACACGTTGACATTGACATACACATTTCGTGGTTTACATTGAACATAGACATTTCGACATGGTTTATACATGAACAATCTACATGGTAGTTGGTTTGGGTAAATGGTTGGTGTAACGTGGCGTATGTAATATGATACAAACATGGTGGATACGCCGCTGGTACTTCCTATATATAAATGCTTGTATAGTATTACATATCGTAGCGTTATCCAAGTCATTTCAGTTTAGATACATTACATTTTACACAAATAACACATTCTTCACAAGACATTGTTTTACAAACGAATTATCTTATACAAACTCATTTTACTTGGTTATTCATTTAACCATACAGTGTTCTCTTATTTATACATATCATCTGATCATATCGTTTTTCAAATGATTTACAAGACAAAGCAAATTACAAGGTTCATGACTAAACATTTTCTCAAACATAAGTCATGAATTCCGTTTTCACAAAACCAATGTATCTCACATGCATTTTTATGCTGACGTACCTATTTTCACATGTGTTTTCAGGAGACGATGCATAGGACTTATCAAGATATACATAGGCGGACCTGTGCCTTAGTGACTTAAAACGAGACAAGAACTAGTTAATTTATGATATGTACTATTTTGTTCTTGTTTGAACAATGTAAACTTTCATGTTTGATCAATAAAACGGAACTTCAATTGCCATGGATTTGAAACAATCGATTTTGTTACAACACTCCCCGACGTTTCCGCCACGTTTTGTATGTTCTACGTGGTCGGGGTGTGACAGAAAAGTTGGTATCAGAGCCAACGGTTATAGGGAATTAGGTTATTAGTAATGCTTTGACCTAGTCTATAACCTTCCTAGGATCCTAACGTGAGTTTACTTGCGTTTAGTCATAAAACAATACCGTCACCTATCCTTAGGCGACGACCAAAACAAGAACATAAATTTCAAAACCGCTTTGAAAACTAATCATCTGTTCTAGGATGATTGATTACTAGGTTTTGAACCCTCTGTTATAAGGTTTTGAACCCCTTTGAATTTTCAAAACTCTCGTCAAAGTTTTGGGTCCTAAATAGTGTGAACACGTGCAAACTGGAAGAGTGAATGCCTGTACCCTGGGATTTCTGTCTAAGGTTAGAGTGTTCGTACAAATCCACATAATCGGACCAGTCACTCTTATCTGGGAACTCTTGGGGTGAGTGTCCACTTATAGGCGAGCATGTCTTCACGATACATTATTTTTGACCTATTTACTTTGATTAATCACCAGGTGTCGTTTGTTGCTTTGTAGTAACAAACAAATGACCACTATCCTTGCTTTCATCAGATTTGTTTCATCTCATTCTTTTCGTCTAATTCTCTCACTCGTTTCCTCTCATGTTTCCTCTTTTAGAATGCCTCCTCGACGCGAACACCAGATAGCAACTGCCGAGCTGGCAGAAATTATTGCGCAGCAGATGGCTGCTCAATTCCCAAATCTCTTCGCTCAATGGAACCAAGCCAACAACAACAACAATGGTACATGCAATTTCAAGAACTTTAACTCGGCTAAACCACTCAAATTTAGTGGTTCTGCGGGAGCAACTGGGCTTCTTCAATGGTTCGAGAGCATCGAGAATACTTTTCGCCACGTGCGGTGTCCGTATAATCGCAAGGTCGAGTTTTCTTCGAGTGTGTTTCAGAAGAGGGCTCTTACATGGTGGAATGGGGTAATGAGAGACCGTGGTGCAGATGTTGCTCTAGCTCAGACATGGGCTGAACTGAGAGCTCTTATGATGAGGGAGTTTTGTCCTCGTCATGAGCAACGAGCGTTGGAGAAAGAGTTTGATGATTTGAAGCAAGATAGTGGCGAGCACAGGGTATATACTAATAGGTTTGAGGAGTTGAGTCTACTTTGCCCGACTATGGTCGCTCCACTCGACAAGGCTATCGAAAGGTACATCGACGGCCTGCCTGACTCGGTACAAGACATTATCACTGGTAGCAACTCTACCACACTCCGTCAGGCCATTGAGCTATTTGCAACCTTGACTGAATCGCAGATCAGAAAGCATAAACTTTTTCGAAAGGGTGACAAGAAGCCAATCGAGGAATCAAAGACCATGGATGAACAGACTGGATCCCCTGAGAAGTCTAAGAAGCGTAAGGCTTCGCAGAATTGTGCGATTGCTGCTCAACCCAACCAAAACACCCGCAACCAACCAACTCAACCTCCTACAAAGAAACCTTATGCCGGTACTGCACCGATATGCGACAAATGTAATGCACACCACTTAGCTCACCTACAGTGTCGTTTATGTGCATCATGTGGGCGACTCGGTCACCTGGCAAATGCTTGTCGATTTACCCCAAACAAAGGTGGTCCAAACCAACCTCAAGTAAATCCTGCTCAAGCTCGTCTTCCACTAGGTCCTTGCTTCAACTGTGACGAAATGGGCCATTTCCAGAGAAATTGCCCAAAGATTGCTAATGCAAATCCAGCACAAGGATGAGCATCAGACCAACTAGAAGACAATGTTGTTTAGAGATAATCAAGCCTTATTTATTATTTTCTTTTGTATTCAAGGACCATGAAACAGTTGTTGTTGTTTATAAATAAATCTTTTTTTATTTTACATTGCAATGTACAAATGTGATGTCATGTATAAACAACGTATCCTCTACAATACCGACAATCAAGGAACCGTATTCCTTGAAGAACAAACTACCCCGTAATTTCTTCCATTTTATTATCTCTTATGTTTTCCACGAATACCCAAAGTACCACTATAAATTCTTAATAGGGTACCTAAGGGTATTTCCGTATATTCAAAAATTATTGTACCTTAATTCGAAAATTGCGTTTTCTTGAAAACGAAATCGAATTTATAGGAGATCTTTCTATCTTCGTAGTTAGATTCTTGCTAATGTTTAAAGTACCGAATGAAATCCATGAAATGGATTCCTAGTGTGCTTTAAATGCATGTACGTAATCAACAAAACAAATTAACAAATTAAAGATCTAGATAAACAATTTTGTGGATTATGTTACTATGTGTTTATGCATCTTGTCTTTCCATTTATGCATTTTGTGTTTTTGTATACTCTGGATATTCGCTATGCAAATCCTCGTAGAATCTTTCATACCTTCATATGAGGGATTCGTAGTAGGATATTCAAAAAGGTACTATCTTAAATCCTTAATGGACTTCTACGTTGTAGTTAAGTCCCTTGGATTATAAAGTACTATTCCAAAGTTTAAAGACAATATGTGTTGATATAGTTGAAGAGATTGGTTCGACAATCTAGTTAAAGACATCCTACATCGATGTAGTTAAATATTCCCCGTGGGTAGTTTAGTTAAATATTCTCCATGGGTAGTTTAGTTAAATAGATCATTCGTTGATCTAAGTTAAAGAGATTGGCTCGACAATCTAGTTGAATATATCATGCGTTGATATAGTTAAAAAGGCCCTCGGGTGGTCTAGTTAAAGAGATCCTACGTCGATCTAAGTTAAATAGATTGGTTCGACAATCTAGTTAAAGACATCCTACGTTGATGTAGTTAAATATTTCTCTTGGGTAGTTTAGCTGAAGAGATTATTCGTTTGATTTTTTTCCCATACGCATTATGAAATGAACTGTGCGGACTGTGCAAGGAAGTACGTAATTATGGAGGCCTACATAATTAAGGAATTCAGTGCACAGAAACCACAGGAAGTTATGTCATATGTTAAGGCCTACAGTGACAAGAGTAATGATACGGGAGAAGTCTTGGATTTTGACCCATGTCATTTATCCTTACACTCCCCAATTCTGATTTCAAGCACACACAAGTTTCCTATGATAACTCTTCACGGGAAATAAAGTTTTTCTTCATAATTGTAGTAGATACTTTGCTTTTCAGTTGTCCCAACTGATTTTCTTCATCTTGCTGTGTTCTTCAGGACTGTTATCTTCTTCAGATATCCAGTTGATTGAGATTTTCTTCAATACTTACAAATAAAGTTTCCTAACAGTTTCCCCCTAAGTATTGTAAGAAAATGAACTATCTCTATGTCCAAATGTAAACAACTTTTAACTAATTCTTGAAAAAGAAAGATCAATTAACTATGTCCCATAGACATAAAGCTAAAAACATAAAAGTTAAAGCATAGACCATCCAACCATTTGTAAAATAAACAAAAAAACAAGTTCTAAATATTGTTCAAAAAAAATTTCTATCTCATCAATTCATTCAATTTATCTTCACTCCACCTCTGAGTTTGTCTCCTGGTTTTAGCTTCTGCTTGTGATCAATCATCTTTTGAGTTGCCTTGTACATCGATTTGTACCATTCTCTTGCTTCCATCCACTCTTCAATGCAATCTTCAATTTTCTTTCTCAGCAGTTCATTGTTCTTTCCTTTCATCTTGAGTTGCTCTTGTTTCTCATTTATGCAGTTTCTTATATACTTTAAAGTTTGGTTTGAATACCTGCAAATTTCACTGATTCTGAATAGAGCTTTCTCATTATGAGCATCTTTGAAGACTGCACAGATTTCTGGTGTGTCAAAGAATGCACCAGTTCTTGCCAATTTTGAAGGGATTTCAGCTGGAATAATTGTGTTGGGTGGAGGTATTAACACTTTAGTGCTATACTCGAAATTGATACACAGATCAAAGTCTGCTAATGCTGCTCTTTTGTATAATTTCGCTCCTGCATTTTTAACAATGTCAAGGGCTCTCCTGATCACTACTGAACCACCTTTCCATTCATCAATGATGTTCTTCATCTTGACTATGTACATTGGATGAATTTCATCAGCCAAGTCTGCATCAGTAACTTTTTGAACATCTTTGTCTTTTCTGACTAGGGTGTATTTGTTTTGACTTTCATTCCCTAGTAAGCCTCCTCCAGTAGTCAAAGTATCAACTCTTTCAATTGATACTATTGGATTGATCAATTTGTTTTGCAATATCACCCGGCTGCCATTTTTTCTTTCTTCATAAATACCTTCACTCATTGGTGAGAGTGGCCTTGTTCGGTTGTCTTCTGGACCTTTCGAATAGTAGTGCTTCAGATGTTCTTCTGGATACATGATTGTGTGTAGATCACCCTCCAGCACTTCTGATTCTTTGATGTTGCCTTCTGAGTCTTCTCTCATTATTTTTCTTGGCCTTTTTGAAGAGGTCACTTCATGTTCCATTCTCCGCTTCTCTTTTGTGTCCATCCTTATGCTAAATTCTCTTTCTCCAGTGATGGTTGTAGTTGATGGTTGAGCTGAAGTGTATTCTTTATGTTGGAAACTTGAAGTGTCTGGCTTTGATATGCTTGGTGGAGGACCCATGGGTAACTTTTGTTTATCTGGTGGTGGACCATGGTCTGATTTTCTTTTTGAACTGTTACAGCTTCTGTTTGCTTCATTTGTTCTTGTTGGATGGTTTTTGGTTGATGTTGTGGACTTTCTGACTCTTTCGCTTGTCTTTCTTGTGGAATTGGAGTCTTTAGTTTATGAAGATCAACTTTTGCCAGTGTGGCAACATTGTATTGCAATCTTTTTACTAACATGTGAATGTTAGTAAGATCTTGACTGTTTGTTTCTTCTTGCTTCTTTATTTTCTGAAACTCCTGATTTTCTTTATTTCTTTGTTCACTTAGTTCCAGTACCAACTTTTCAAAAGCCTCAGTTAGACTGCTGCTGTTGGTTCTGAGAAGTCGTATTTCTTCAAGAAGCCTTCCTGAACTTGAACTTTCTCCTGCAGTTACAATCTCTGTCATCTTTTTCTTGATATCATGCAGTTCTTTAAGAGCCTTTTCTATTTTTGAAGAACTTCCTTTGTTTTCTGATGACTTTTGTATTTCTTTGAGAGCTGCACTATTTTCTTCAGTTTGTTTCTGCACAGCTTTGACAGTCTCTGATAGAGCTTTGACTTCTGATTTTTAATTTCTGATTTCTTCCAGTATCAGGTCAAGTTTTTCATTCATGACTATTTTCTCAGTAGCAGCTTCATCTTCAAGTTCTTTATGAAGTTGTTTTGGAGACATAGATGGTTGTTCTTTGAAAATAGGAGAAACAACAAATGTTTCCCTTCTAACACCACCAGAAAACACATTTTCTGATGTTCTGAGGTTAAGAGGATTAGAAGTATCCAAATTCTCTGTTTCCTCACTAGAAATTTGAAACAAATTCAAGTCCTGGTTTTCCTCACATCCTTCAAACTTGTCAGGTTCTCCATGAGTTGTTGAGAAACTTTTATTTTTCTCATCCAGGTTTCCTTGATCAATGAACTGATCTCCACCTGTTGTTACCACATTTTCCTCCTAAGAGTCTGACTCAGAAAATGGGTCTTTTGTTTCACTCACATTTTGTTTTGGAAAAACAGTGCTTCTTTGTAATATTTCATATCTTGGTTGAATTGATTCATCAGAATCACTTTCAAAAGTATAAAATATTTTGAGTTTAGATATTGTTGCACCTGTTTCTCCAATATGTGAGCTTTCAGCATGATGTTCTTTTGTTGCATGAGTCATATGCACATCTTTATCAGCTGGATGTGGATCAGATTCATCCTGCTGCTCTATTCTTGGTGTGCTTGATTCTTCTGCATCATGCTCCATGGGCGATACCTTTTCAAATCCTTCTTTTGTTTCTGCTTGCCTACTTAACATTATCATATATTCTGCTCTGTATGATGAATTTTCTGGTACAAGATCCATCATATTTTCTGGTAGAACAGGTACATCAAAGTCTGACTTCCATGACCCTGCAGCACTCCAAGGTCTCATAATTTCTGATCTCCACATATATTTTGATTTTGGAGTTTGCAGATTTCTTTCAGAAAAAAGCATCAGAAATTATGATGGATAAAAATCTGGGAAATGGTAGACGTGAATCTATCTTTCCAGTTTTGGTCAGAATTGATCTTTTGATCAGATTAAATATTTCTGTTCCAAAATCAATATTCAACCCAGTTATGAGGCTGAACATGATTGTTAGAATATTCATATTTATCTGATCCGTACCTCCGATCTTGGATGATAAACATTTATTCAATATTTCCATCAATACTTGCCAGAAGGCAGGTAGCTTGTTCCTCTTGAACTTGTTTATTTTTGAAATCTTCGCCTTGCATCCCATTACAGCATCAAGTTGTTCAAACATGTCTTCTTTTGGTGGTGCATCTTCATACTCTTGATTTAAGGGTAGTTCTAAACATTCCCTTATTTTCTCTGGTGTGATTACGATGAAGATATCTTCCCATACATGTGTTGTTAGCTCCATATTTGTACTATGAGTTTCGAGAGTGTTTACAACTTGTTGTAGCAGTCTTTTTGGTACCTCTTTTGTCTTTGTAAGAGCATGAGCTATTGGGCTTCTGATCAGAAACTCAATGAGAATTTGACAGTTCACATCATATAGTTCGATATTGGTGTTCATAGCTTCATTGTTGTTCTTCAAAGGAAGATATTCAGCTTCAGTGATTAGGGGAACAGAGTGTTCAGCTGGAGGTGGACTGTTGTTTGAGGCAGCCATTTAGGATTTGGGTTTTTGCTTTTGAAAAGGGTTTTTAGGGTTTTGAGAATTGAGGTTGAAGATGAACGTCTCTGTTGTTGGAAGGGATATTTATAGTAAGCTGAGACAGAGATCTTTGAGTGTTTTTCGTGGGTTGTTTGTATTCAAGGTGTTTTATGACACCTTAATGATGTTTTAATCTTTTAAAGACGCAACCATTTTTGAAAAACCCTTGATTTATCTCTAATTTAATGTGTATCTCATTCAAGACAATAAGAGATTCCAACGATTTTTAAAAGATAAACACTAGTATCCAACTTGCACCTTTTTATGTGGGACCCTTTTTTATTTCAGAATTGGTCTAATCAAAAGCCTTTTCTTCAATTGAGTGTTTTCCCATGCTGTCCTTTTGATGATATATATAAGATCTCTAAATGTTTCATAAAGAGTTGAATTTTCCCATATATATATCATTAGAAGACATTTGATTCATTTATAGGAGTTTGAATCAAGAAGGATTTTTTTTTTAAGATGAGAGGGAATGAGTGGAGTTTGATAAAATTTCTTACCTTGATCTTGTGAACTCCATACTTTTGTTCTGATGTATCAGGAAGTCTCTTTCATATAGCTTGTTCCAGTCCTCAGAAAAAAAAATGAATGAAACATATCTAAAAATAATCTAGATTTTTTTTGACCGACCTTGAATAAGCAATCAATATCAAATTTTGTTTCAGTTTTATCTGGTGAATTTGAATCAAATTCTGATGTTTTACTGAAGTTTCTGATAAATTTTATCAGATCCTAATGATTTATCAATCCTATCAGATTTCATTTGATTCTTACCAGATTTTCCTTGTTATCATCAGACAAGATTTCTTAGTTCCCCCTGGACCTATTGACATATTTAACTAACATTTAATTAAGAAAAACTGAATATATTACTGAGCAAAAGTGGGTTAGAACAAAAAAAATGAACAAGCAAAAACAAACAAAGATAGACCTAACTACTCATAATCTTCATCCAACACGTTATACATGCACTTCACATATAACCAGAGACTGGTTATTCTTCCTGTATGAAAGGTTGATGGAACCAAGGAAGCAACTCTTAAGTTTTCTTGAAGTGGCAGTTCAGCTCTTGTATAACAACTTCTCACACCTCCAAAGTCAAGCTGACTTGTAATTACCTTGGTTACGAAACGAGGGTAGATCAGAAAAGGATTACGGTCATGGACGTTTCCTTCTAAGTCTCTCATGAGAAACTTAGTATAATTGTAAGGTTTTTCCTGTACAATAGCATGCGCCACTTCCATCATCCTGTAAGACAGCTCATTAAAGTGTCCAGTCTTTTTCGAAAAGCAGACACTCAGCTGTGTTACTAAATATTGAAAAGGTGGTATGAACCCAGATTTGCAAATTTGCCTTGACACATTGCTTGAATTGTAGCCCATTTCAGTCAAGGTCCTTTGCACTTCTGCCTTTTCCAATATGCTGATCCTTCAATAGTCACCCAATTTGAGGACATCTCTGAGTGTTTCCTCTTTTAGGGTGATCTCTACCCCCATAACCTCACTTCTTATCCACATAGAAGTGCCATTCATAACAACTTGAGCATTCTACCAGAACTCCTGAAGAAGTTCTGGATATATGGTGACATGTGTAGACATGGCAAAGCCCAAGGGACTTCTCATGATCATATTGTACACAAACCTGCGGTCCTCCCATGCAGGTCCTTCAAAGTTGGATCTTAGTCTGAGATTATGATGTTCGTGAAGTATGAGAGGAAATTGGTTAGATTCCATTGATTTTGGGTGATTCATTTGAAATAAGAGGTTTTCTGACAGTAGGCTTTTGAAGAGAAGATTTTGTTTGTGAAGAATGTCTTTCTCAGATTGTTAATATTTATAGGTGAAAGTGATAGTTCCATATTAACAAAAAAAAATTCTTCTCTTTATTTAAGACGATATCTATTGCAGTGAATATGACAGTCTACTAAGCCTTTTGTGCGAGTAAGCATTCAATAGGTGGGCGGCTACTTTCATAGCTCCTAATGATATTAGTGCTTACATGTTTCTGTTAAACTTCGTATAACCGAATGACGATTGAATTCTTTGGATTTAATTTTATCTTCATGCATGTCAACAATGTTTTCCCTTTTTTTAAATAAAAAAAATAAATTTATACAAATGGAATATGTATGAAGATATGGACTGTCACACCCCCAAAATCCACATGCGGAGTACCACCGCTTGGAGGCGTGACATGACCAGGATCAAGCCATCAATCATATTGAACATAGCATAATGTAAATAAGATAAATCGTAAAATCCAAATCAATACGATTGATGTTCTAAACCAAACATAGTATCAATAGCGGAAGCGTAATAATGAAAATCCAAAGTAAAGTTATAAGTTCAATTGTTTAATATAATGTCTACGATCCGAATCCCACAACGACCCGCTCCTCCTTGTGCAAGCTCCATAAGTACCTAAGGTCCTGCAAGGCTTGCAGCAGAGAGTCAACAACTAGTTGAGCGAGTTCACAGTTAACAGTTTAGTAATAGTATAGTGTGAGTAATAGTATGTTCATTCGCTTATATCACGTGTCATGTTTCCATCGCGGCCTCCCAGGCAGGTATGCGAAGATGTTAGGGGATGTTCCTCCCAAGTATTCTAGACTAGGTTTATTTGTATCGCGGCCTACCAGGCAGGTGTGCGAAGATTAGTAAGTTCAGTTCGCGGCCTTCCTAAGGCAGGTGTGCGAAGTCAGTCATAATATCGCGGCCAACCCTTGGCAGGTGTGCGAAGATCAGTTCAATAGGTGTTACTAGTCTAGTCGGTTCGTATTCGTTAGGTTCTACCATCTGAGTATACACAATAATCCATCCAATCCCATTCCCACCCGGGAAACCATGCCTTGGCTGTGTGAACTCACCTTGGTTTGCTCGGTATGCTAAAGTTAAGTGATCAAAATTTATCAGTCAAGTCCTATATTATGCACGTATGTTCAGTCAGTACATGTTCGTAATGTTTCTCATACAGCTTGCATCACAGTATTATCACAAAGTGTGTTTGGCAGTTAATCATCATATATCACGTAAGCAGTTAATCAAGTTCGTGCAATTCCAGCTTTACATAAATGTTTCTCACAGTTTGTTCTAACATGTGTATTCGTTAATATACATGACAAAGTTAACCACTTAACAGGATTATCATACACAACAGGAATAGTAAACTGACAGAGTTTGACAACTAGTAGAGTTAGTAGAAGTAACGGATCACTGCTCAGGATGTATGACTAAAACACTTGCAACGAAATCATATTCTGGCGAAATCACAAGGCATGGCGAAAACACTTTTGGGCCGAAAATACTAGATGGGCCGAAATCACTTATAGCCGAAAACCATTGGGCCGAAATCACTTAGGGCCGAAAACACTAATGTGTTTTCGTTGAGAACTGGGATTTCGTGGGGGGGGGGGGTTCACCAGCTACATCGCTCACCATCAAAATCAGTTACGCTAAACACAGAAGACATAATGATCATCTACAATACGCCGACTTCAACATATAATCATTCAGTCATATTAATTTATGCGATCATCCATACATACAAAGCATTAATACGAAATCATTCAATCCTGAATTCATATGATTATTATACATTAAATTGAATATACGTTGAGATCTATCCAAATATTATCACAACATCAGATCTATTCCTCATGATTCATGACAGAAACATCCAATTCACCTATTCATTATTATGCTATCACTCGATCATGTTTATTACACGAAACCGTATTCAATCACTTAATACCGTATCCAACATGAATCAAAACATCACATAAAATCACAGAATCATGATTTCAATTTCACAATATACGATGATAACAGACAATCAATCCCGAGCGGGTTAGACACTAACCGAGATACAAAGCCAACAGGTTGATTCAGAAGAAAGGTTCCAAAGGATTGCATTGGCACTCCGTTGAAGAGGTGTTCTAGGGTTTTCGATTAAACTCTAGTAGTAGAGGTTATAACAGAATGCTATAGTTCGCTACTGGGCCAAAGCCCAGTTCCTGTTTTCGCCAGCCCATATTCAGACGAAAACACGAAGGTGTTTTCACAAAATGGTGCTTTCGTGGGGTAAAGGTATTTGGCAAGGGAGGTATTTTCGGCTAGAGCTCCATGTTTACTAATAACTATACTACTCACATAACATACACTAGCAAATATACAACTGTATATCCATAAAGACACGTATGTTGAACACAAATAAAACATATCATTCATAACACAATTTATCATATTACAAACGTGTTCCGTTGCGAAACAACTAGTCGTGTAAACAAACAATCCAAACAATAACGTGTAATAAATGCGAAGATAGAAATCGTGGAAATTCGAGTTGTCACATTATCCCCAACTTAGAAGAAATTTCGTCCCGAAATTTGGTACGCACTCACTGAGGAAGCTAGGTAAGTTGTATCGTTCACTGGTTTTCCCGGGGTGTCACATCATCCCCCCGTTGATTTGGAATTTCGTCCCGAAATTCTGTAGTAGTAGCTTCAGCCTCAGTAGTGGTTGCACGGTTTTCGAATAACTGGGGATACTTTTCTGTCATCTGGTCTTCGCGTTCCCAGGTGTACTCTGGGCCACGACGGGAGTTCCAACGAACTCGAACAAGAGGGATTCTCTTGTTTTTGAGGACCTTAACATCCCGGTCCGTGATTTCAACTGGCTCCTCGACGAACTGCAACCGCTCATCGATAGTGAATTCCTTAAAAGGAACTATGAGGGTCTCATCTGACAGACATTTCTTCAGATTCGACACGTGGAATACGTTGTGAACCGCACCGAGTTTAGCTGGTAGGTTTAGCTTGTAGGCCACTTTGCCTATTTTCTCAATGATCTCGAACGGTCTGACGTACCGCGGATTTAGTTTGCCCCGTTTGCCAAAACGAACCACACCCTTCCAGGGTGATACTTTAAGTAAAACCCGGTCCCCGACCTGAAATTCCAACGGTTTCCTACGCTTATCCGCGTATTCTTTCTGACGGTCGCGTGCTGCTGCCATGCGTTGTCGTATTTGTGCAATCTTTTCCGTGGCGTCCACTACAATCTCTGGACCCGTAATCTGACTATCCCCCACCTCTGCCCAACAGAGAGGTGACCGGCATTTACGCCCGTACAATGCCTCGAATGGAGCGGCTTGAATGCTGGTGTGATAGCTGTTATTATATGAAAACTCCACTAGAGGGAGATGTTTTTCCCAGCCTTTGCCGAAATCAATAACACATGCCCGAAGCATGTCTTCAAGAGTTTGGATCGTTCGCTCAGACTGCCCATCCGTCTGAGGATGATACGCTGTGCTCATGTCTAACCGTGAGCCGAAAGATTTATGCATCGCTTGCCATAGCTCTGACGTGAATCGTGCATCCCGATCCGAAATGATGGAGGTGGGCACCCCGTGCCTCGAAACAACTTCTTTAAGATAAACATCTGCGAGAGTGGAGAACTTATCCGTTTCCTTTATAGCCAGGAAGTGTGCAGACTTGGTGAGTCGATCCACGATCACCCATATGGTATCATTCCCCCGCTGGGATCTAGGTAAGCCTGTAACGAAATCCATGGAAATTTCTTCCCATTTCCATTGCGGTATCTTAGGTTGTTGAAGTAGGCCCGCTGGTTTCTGATATTCCACTTTGACCTTTGCACATGTCAAACACTTGCCGACGTAAGTAGCGATGTGGGCCTTCATGCTAGGCCACCAATACGTGGTTCTGATGTCATGGTACATTTTATCCGAACCTGGATGTACCGAGTAGCGAGGCTTGTGTGCTTCATCCATCACAAGTTCTCGTAAACCGCCGTATAGTGGGACCCAAATACGTCCTGTTACATAGTAGGCGCCGTCTTCCCTTTGTTCTAATCGTTGCCTTGAGCCACGCAAAGCTTCATCCTTTACGTTTTCTGGTTTCAATGCTTCTATCTGAGCAGTTCGTATCTGTGCAGGAAGACCGGACTGAATAGTGAGCTGCAAGGCTCGTACGCGTCTAGGTAGAGTGTCTTTCCGGCTGAGGGCGTCAGCCACAACATTGGCTTTGCCTGGATGGTACTTGATGGCGCATTCGTAATCGTTCAGTAGTTCGACCCATCTTCGTTGACGCATGTTCAAATCCTTTTGCTTAAGGATATGCTCGAGACTCCTGTGATCGGTGTAAATCGTGCACCTGGTACCGTACAGGTAGTGTCGCCATATCTTAAGCGCGAAAACAACAGCTCCCAGCTCTAAATCGTGCGTCGTATAATTCCGTTCATGAACTTTGAGTTGTCGCGAAGCGTAGGCAATAACTTTATCCCGCTGCATCAATACACAACCAAGCCCCTGTATCGACGCGTCACAATAAACCGCGAAATCTTCCGTGCCCTCTGGCAGGGAGAGGATAGGTGCGCTGCAAAGCCTATCCTTTAGGTACTGAAAAGCAGTTTCCTGGGAATCTCCCCAACGGTAGGTGACACCTTTCTGTGTCAACATAGTGAGCGGCTGTGCGATCTTGGAGAAGTCTTTGATGAACCGTCTGTAGTAACCCGCCAAACCCAAGAATTGACGTATTTCCGTTGGTGTACGTGGTGCAGGCCAGTTTCTGATCGACTCTACCTTGGATGGATCGACATGGATCCCATCCTTGTTCACTACGTGGCGTAGAAAGTGGACTTCACGAAGCCAGAAGTCACATTTCGAAAATTTGGCGTACAGTTGTTCCTTTCGAAGGAGTTCCAAAATCAATCGTAGGTGCTGCTCGTGCTCCTCCGGACTCTTGGAGTAAATCAGAATGTCGTCGATGAAAACAATGACGAACTTGTCTAGATAGGGTTTGCACACCCTGTTCATAAGATCCATGAATACGGCAGGCGCGTTCGTTAACCCGAATGGCAGGACAAGAAACTCGTAGTGACCGTAACGAGTTCTGAATGCGGTTATGGAGACGTCCTCATCCCGGACTCTCAGCTGATGATAACCAGACCTTAGGTCAATCTTGGAGTAGTAACTCGACCCTTGCAACTGGTCGAATAAGTCGCCAATGCGTGGAAGAGGATAACGGTTCTTCACTGTGACCTTGTTGAGTTCACGGTAGTCGATGCACATTCTGAACGTACCGTCTTTCTTCTTCACAAATAACACTGGAGCTCCCCAAGGCGAAGAGCTTGGACGAATAAAGCCCTTTTCCAAGAGCTCTTGTAGTTGCTTTGACAGTTCTTCCAGCTCGGTTGGAGCTAAACGATACGGTGCGCGGGCTATCGGTGCAGCTCAAGGAGCTAACTCAATCTGGAACTCGACTTGGCGATGAGGTGGTAAACCAGGTAAATCTTCAGGAAACACCTGAGGAAAGTCACGTACAACTGGAATATCCTCCAGCTTCTTTTCCTTTGCTGATGCGTCAGTGACAAGTGCCAGAATTGCAGTGTGCCCCTTTCGTAAACATTTCTGCGCCTTTAAGAAGGAGATGATGCCAACCACAGCACCACTCTTGTCGCCTTGAACTTCGAGAGGTTCTCGACTAGAACTAGGAATACGAATGACCTTTTCCTTGCATAAAATCTATGCGTGATGTTGGGATAACCAATCCATACCGATGACAACGTCGAAGCTACCCAAAACTATGGGTATAAGATCAATCGAGAAGGTCTGACCAGCTAAAACGATGCTACAACCCTTGATTACGTGTGCGGCTTCTACGCTCTTACCATTTGCTAACTCTACGACATGTTTAGTGTTTAGGGGTGTTGGTGTACGTTTTAACAGTTTACTCATTTTCAAAGACATATAACTTGTATCAGCACCCGAATCAAATAAGACAGTAACGTAAAAATCGTCGAGAAGAAACTTACCCATAACCACGTTGGGATCATTCATGGCGTCGCCTCGACCCAATACAAAAGCACGACCCCGAGCTTCGTTCCCATTGTTATTTCCCCCGTTGTTGTTGTTGTTATTGTTCCCGTTGCCCTGGTTGTTGTTGTTGTTGCGATTCTGGTTCTGGTTCAATTGAGGGCAATCACGTTTGTAGTGGCCTTCAGCCCCACAATGGAAACATCCCCGGTTTCCACGCTGTGGCCGCTGCTGCTGGTTCTGTGTAGCTGGCGGTGGGAGTTGCTGGTTCTGATTTGCTAGCCGTGAGCTTCTACAATCCTTTGCCTCATGACCCGGCTTGAGGCATCTTTGACAACGTTCCCTGCGACATCTCCCACTGTGGTGTTTGTTGCACCTATTACACCACGGGTGAGTCCCCCTATATCCACTCTGCCCCTGGCTACCCGATGATTGCTGATTCGGACTCTGGTAGTCGTTGGTGCGACGCTGCTGTGTTTGGGACTGAACAGATAATGATCCCCTGCTGGAATCCCCATCCCACTTTCTTTTGTTCTCGCTGGGTGTGGCAGAAGTAGTAGCTGGAGTAGTAGTAGCAGTAGTGGTAGCGCTGATGCGTTTTGGCAGCTTGTTCTGATCCACTGCCTGATCGGTGAGTCGGTGAGCAAGACGCTGAATGTCTTGGATGTTGTTGAGGTTAGCCGACGTCACGTGGCTCTGAATCTCTGGCGCAAGCCCCTTGAGATACAACTCAATGCGCTTAACTGGGGGGGTCCACCATCGTTGGACATAAGATGGCCAGTTCATTTGATCGTTTTGTGTAAGCCTCAATCTCTGACCCCGTCATCTTCAAGTGGTATAGCTCATTCTCCAACTTGTGAATGTCGTCTCATGTGCAATACTCACGTTTAATCAATTCCTTGAAATCCTCTCAAGGTGTGGCGTTAGCAGCTGCCATTGCGCGTTCCACCAGGTGAGCGCAATCCCTTCCAACGTGCCAGTGGCGTACTTGACCCTGCGAGCCTCAGGGCATTCACACATCTCGAATACCGACTCGAGCTTCCCAAACCAATGGAGTAGTCCCACTGCTCCTTCCGTGCCACTGAATGTGCTTGGACGACAGTCCATGAAGTTCTTGAATGTGCAGACAGGTTGCTATATGTTCTGACCCGTTGCGCGAGAAAGATAGGTCAAGGTTAAGCGCGAGAGCTGGGTCATGAGAGTAGGATCTAACATCCTAGGATAGGTCTGGAATAGCAGGTTATACCTCCTGCTTGTGCGGCTGCAAGCGCCGCAGCAACTTGTTTGTTAATGAGAGCCGTCAACTGGGCTTGAGTCATGTTAACACGTCCAGACATGATCGAACAGTAAAGGTAGCATAAGTATGAATGGTTCGCGAGTAGTGCGATGACAGAAGAGTGTAAGCACACACGAGTGTTCTCATGCAATAACAAATAGTGAGCAACGTAATCTAAGCATACCATGAGCAAAGTTCTATGCAATTCTAGCATGTAGGCAATAAACATAAACCTTATTACCTAGGATGTTGAGTCTTGCACATGGAGCGAAGCGTCGTTTTGGATCGTTGAGAGCACTGTTCTGGTTATAGTCTGGTTTTAATAAAAACGTTTTCCCATATTAAAACCAAGTTCTCTATAACCAATGGCTCTGATACCAATCTGTCACACCCCCAAAATCCACATGCGGAGTACCACCGCTTGGAGGCGTGACATGACCAGGATCAAGCCATCAATCATATTGAACATAGCATAATGCAAAGAAGATAAATCGTAAAATCCAAATCAATACGATTGATGTTCTAAACCAAACATAGTATCAATAGCGGAAGCGTAATAATGAAAATCCAAAGTAAAGTTATAAGTTCAATTGTTTAATATAATGTCTACGATCCGAATCCCACAACGACCCGCTCCTCCTTGTGCAAGCTCCATAAGTACCTAAGGTCCTGCAAGGCATGCAGCAGAGAGTCAACAACTAGTTTAGCGAGTTCACAGTTAACAGTTCAGTAATAGTATAGTGTGAGTAATAGTATGTTCATTCGCTTATATCACGTGTCATGTTTCCATCGCGGCCTCCCAGGCAGGTATGCGAAGATGTTAGGGGATGTTCCTCCCAAGTATTCTAGACTAGGTTTATTTGTATCGCAGCCTACCAGGCAGGTGTGCGAAGATTAGTAAGTTCAGTTCGCGGCCTTCCTAAGGCAGGTGTGCGAAGTCAGTCATAATATCGCGGCCAACCCTTGGCAGGTGTGCGAAGATCAGTTCAATAGGTGTTACTAGTCTAGTCGGTTCGTATTCGTTAGGTTCTACCATCTGAGTATACACAATAATCCATCCAATCCCATTCCCACCCGGGAACCCATGCCTTGGCTGTGTGAACTCACCTTGGTTTGCTCGGTATGCTAAAGTTAAGTGCTCACAATTTATCAGTCAAGTCCTATATTATGCACGTATGTTCAGTCAGTACATGTTTGTAATGTTTCTCATACAGCTTGCATCACAGTATTATCACAAAGTGTGTTTGGCAGTTAATCATCATATATCACGTAAGCAGTTAATCAAGTTCGTGCAATTCCAGCTCTACATAAATGTTTCTCACAGTTTGTTCTAACATGTGTATTCGTTAATATACATGAAAAAGTTAACCACTTAACAGGATTATCATACACAACAAGAATAGTAAACTGACAGAGTTTGACAACTAGTAGAGTTAACAGAAGTAACGGATCACTGCTCAGGATGTATGACTAAAACACTTGCAACGAAATCATATTCTAGCGAAATCACAAGGCATGGCGAAAATACTTTTGGGCTGAAAATACTAGATGGGCCGAAATCACTTATAGCCGAAAACCATTGGGCCGAAATCACTTAGGGCCGAAAACACTAATGTGTTTTCATTGAGAACTGGGATTTCGTGGGGGGGGGGTTCACCAGCTACATCGCTTACCATCAACATCAGTTACGTTAAACACAGAAGACATAATGATCATCTACAATACGCCGACTTCAACATATAATCATTCAGTCATATTAATTTATGCGATCATCCATACATACAAAGCATTAATACGAAATCATTCAATCCTGAATTCATATGATTATTATACATTAAATTGAATATACGTTGAGATCTATCCAAATATTATCACAACATCAGATCTATTCCTCATGATTCATGACAGAAACATCCAATCCACCTATTCATTATTATGCTATCACTCGATCATGTTTATTACACGAAACCGTTTTCAATCACCTAATACCGTATCCAACATGAATCAAAACATCACATAAAATCACAGAATCATGATTTCAATTTCACAATATACGATGATAACAGACAATCAATCCCGAGCGGGTTAGACACTAACCGAGATACAAGGCCAACAGGTTGATTCAGAAGAAAGGTTCCAAAGGATTGCAGTCGTTGGCACTCCGTTGAAGAGGTGTTCTAGGGTTTTCGATTAAACTCTAGTAGTAGAGGTTATAACAGAATGCTATAGTTCTCTACTGGGCCAAAGCCCAGTTCCTGTTTTCGCCAGCCCATATTCAGACGAAAACACCAAGGTGTTTTCACCAAATGGTGTTTTCGTGGGGTAAAGGTATTTGGCAAGGGAGGTATTTTCGGCTAGAGCTCCATGTTTACTAATAACTATACTACTCATATAACATACACTAGCAAATATACAACTGTATATCCATAAAGACACGTATGTTGCACACAAATAAAACATATCATTCATAACACGATTTATCATATTACAAACGTGTTCCGTTGCGAAACAACTAGTCGTGTAAACAAACAATCCAAACAATAACGTGTAATAAATGCGAAGATAGAAATCGTGGAAATTCGAGTTGTCACATGGACTTTTGATGATTACTGATTATCGTGTACAATTTAAACAAAAGTTCCTGATGTAAATCAGAATTTCTGGTAAATCATCACATTTTATTGATGATTTATCAGATCTTCTGATTTTTCATCAGATAAATGAATTTCTGCATCAGAATTTTATGTAATTGTCTTTTTATACTCAGTATCTTGGTGATTATCAATTTGGTTTTCATTTTGTTCTTCGTTTATTTCTGAAACATTTTCATCTCTTAAGTTGACCATGCCAAGTTTGCTGATCAAAAAATTATGTCTCTTTTCATCAAGAGGTTTTGTAAATATTTCAGCAATTTGGTTATCAGTTGGAACAAAATACATTTCAATGTTACCTTTCCCCACATGATCTTTTATGAAGTGATATTTGACATCTATGTGTTTGGTTCTTGAGTGATGAACTGGATTTTCTGTTATTGCAATTGCACTCTTTGAATCACACAAAATTGGTATTTTTGTAAGATTTACCCCATAGTCCTTCAATTGAGTTTGCATCCACAGCACTTGTGAACAACAGCTTGCTGCTGCAACATATTCTGACTCTGCTGTTGATGTGGCAACACAGTTTTGCTTCTTGCTTGCCCAACATACCAATTTTCCCCCAAGATTTGACAAGCACCAGATGTGCTTTTTCTGTCAATCTTACACCCTGCATAATCTGCATCTGTGTATGCAATTAATTCAAGGTTTGTATCCTTTGGATACCAGAGACCAAGTTCTGAAGTGCCTTTTAGATATTTGAAAACCCTTTTTACAGCTTTTAAATGAGATTCCTTAGGGTCACATTGATATCTGGCCAGAAAGCATGTAGCAAACATGATGTCTGGTCTAATTGCAGTTAAGTATAACAATGACCCTATCATCCCCCTATAGGTTTTAATATCTACACTTATTCCATCTTTATCAGAATCCAATTTGTTCCCTGTTGCCATGGGAGTTTTTGAAACAGAGCAGTTTTCAAGTGAATATTTTTGTAGAATTGTTTTGACATATTTTGATTGACTCAAGAATATTCCATCAATTCTTTGTTTGACTTGTAACCCTAAGAAAAAGGTTAATTCACCCATCATGCTCATTTCAAAATGGCTGGTCATTAATTTTTGAAACTTTTTGCAAAATTTTTCATTTGTTGATCCAAATATAATGTCATCAACATATATCTGAACCAACAAGGTACGGTTTTTGTGTGTTTTGAGAAACAGTGTGGTGTCAATAGTACCTTTGGTAAATCCAGAATTGAGTAAGAAGTTTGATAATGTTTCATACCAGGCTCTTGGGGCTTGCTTCAATCCATACAAGGCTTTGTTTTAATCTATAAACATGATTTTGAAATTTTGGATCAACAAAGCCTTTAGGTTGTTGCACATAAACTTCTTCTTCAATTTTACCATTAGGAAAGCTGATTTTACATCCATTTGATAAACTTTGAAATCCTTGGATGCAGCATAAGCAAGAAAAATTCTTACATCTTCTAATCTAGCTACTGGTGTAAAGGTTTCATCATAATCAATACATTCTTGTTGACAGTAACCTTTGACTACTAACCTTGCTTTGTTCCTTGTGATTATGCCATTTTCATCAGATTTATTCATGTATACCCATTTTGATCCTATGACAGATTTGTCTTTGGGCTTGGGTACCAGATCCCATACTTTACTCTTTTCGAATTGATCCAGCTCTTCTTGCATAGCTTGTATCCAATCTGGATCATTTAGAGCTTCTTTGGCAGATTTGGTGTGACAACCCGAGTTTTCAAGGGTTTTACTTGACTTAATACTTGTTCGCAAAGAGTTGTTCTTATAAGTATATTTTTTGGTGTGCAATATATTTGATGTATGTGATATATGGTTGATAGCAATTATATGTTAATAAATATAAGTGAAATCACTGGACTTCATTAATCCAACGAAAACACCCCCACTCACAACCTTCTAAACGAAATCAAGGGGATTTCGTTGGTTCTGTTTTCGCCGGCCCAAAGACCAGTCAAGGCCCAACGTGTTATAATTTTCTTTTATAATTGAGTGGGTCGCATAAATCAGTTTAGAAAATCCCTAGAAGTCTCGTTAACTGTGTGACGGCAACTGCAAGCCTTTGGAGCCTCCTCCTTCCGATCAAACCATTAGCTTTATATCTCGGTTAGTGTCTAAACCGCTCGGGATTGATTGTTTGTTACCATTGTATATTTTGTAATTTAAATCATGATTCTGTGATTTTATGTGATGTTTTGAATTCATGTTGGATACGGAATTAGGTTATTGAATACGGTTTCGCGTAATAAACATGATCGAGTGATGACATAATAGTGAATAGGTGGATTTGGTGTTTCTGATATGAATCGTGTAGAGTAGATCGGTTGTTGTGAAGGCATTCGTTTAGGTCTCGATGCATGCTCAACTTAATGCTTAATTATCATAATAATTTGATGTTGAATGATTGTTGCATAACTGTTACTTGAATGGATTCCATTGATGCTGATTCTTATGATAGAAATGATGATTCGATCTCATAACTATTAGAATTATTTAGGGTTTTGGAAACTTGTAACTGTTAGTGTTGATGATCAGCTAAACCACGAAAACACAAGGTTCAGACGAAAACACTTGTGTTTTCGTCACATCTTAGATACGACGAAAACCAAAGGGGTTTCGTCCAATAATCTCGTTTCGGCCCAAATGGTTTTCGGCCCAAAAGTGATTTGGCCCAAGTGTCTTCGTCCAACTAGTGTTTTCGTCAAATGGGGATTTCGCCAGTTAAGGGTTTTCGCCAGTTGGGTGATTTCGCCATGCATGTGATTTCGTTCAATGTTTCTCACACTAGTATTGTTTGTTATATAACTCTCTTAGTTATTAACACTGTTAGTTGTTAAGCATGTTAACTCTGTTAAACTATGTAACTCAGTTAAGTTGAGCGAGTAACGCAGTTAGTTACTAGTTCTGTTAGATGCTAACTTTGTCAACAGTGTAACCTAGTTGGTATATGTTAAACTTGCTAACCCTGTTAAAGTGTGTTATTAGTTAACTACTTTAGATTGTATGAACTGCATGATATTGACTTACTGCCTACCTGATACATGATGTTGACTGCCAAGCACACTTTGTATCATAAACTGCATACGAAACTTTACGAACTTGAACTGATTGAGAATATGTGCCTGATATAGGACTTGATTGATTTCTTGTGAGCATAGTTTAGCATACCGAGCAAACCAAGGTGAGTTCACACAGCCAAGGCATGGGGTTCCCGGGTGGGAATGGGATTGAATGACTTATTGCATATACTCAGATGATAGAATCCAACGATAAGATATGGCTAGACTAGTAACACTTATTGAACTGATCTTCGCACACCTGCCAAGGGTTGGCCGCGATATTATGACTGACTTCGCGCACCTGCCTTTGGAAGGCCGCGAACTAAATTTTACTAATCTTCGCACACCTGCCTGGGAGGCCGCGATACACATAAACCTAGTCTAGAACACTTGGGAAAAACATCCCCTAATCTTCGCATACCTGCCTGGGAGGCCGCGATGGAAACTAATACGATACATGACATAACGAACCAACATACTACTACTCACACTATACTATTACTGAACTATTAACTGTGAACTCGCTCAACTAGTTGTTGACTCTCTGCTGCATGCCTTGCAGGACCTTAGGTACTTATGGAGCTTGCACTAGGAGGAGCAGGTCGTTGTGGAGCATGGATCGTGGATGCCATGTTAAAACGTTTAAACAATCAAACTTAACATTACTTTGGGTTTACACTTACATACTTTGGATTTTCATTATTACGCTTCCGCTATTGATACTATGTTTGGTTTAGAACATCAATTGTATTGAATTGGGTTTTACGAACTGTCTTATTTATATTATGCTATGTTCAATATGATTGATGGCTTGATCCTGGTCAGTCACGCTCCTAAGCGGTGATACCCCGCAGGTGGATTTTGGGGGTGTGACAGATTGGTATCAGAGCCATTGGTTATAGAGAACTTGGTTTTAATATGGGGAAACGTTTTTATTAAAACCAGACTATAACCAGAACAGTGCTCTCAACGATCCACAACGACGCTTCGCTCCACGTGCAAGGCTCGACATCCTAGGTAATAAGGTTAATAATTATTGCCTACTTGCTAGAACTACATAGAATTTTGCTCGTAGTATGCTAGATTACATTGCTTACTATACGTCGTTACATGAGAATACATATGTGCTTACACTCTTCTGTCATCGCACTACTCACGAACCTTTCTTACTTACTCTACTTTTACTATGAAGAACATGTCCGGACGTGTGAACATGACTCAAGCCCAGTTGACGGCTCTTATCAATGAACGAGTAGCTGCGGCACTTGCAGCTGCACCAGCAGGTAGTATACCCTGCGGATGGGACTCACACTAGGATCTTTGAATCCTACATTCCTAAATCAACTCTTGTATTTAATGTTGTCCTATTCTATGCTCAATAGGTCAAAACGCTCCACAACCTGTCTGCACATTCAAGAACTTCATGGACTGTCGTCCAAGTACTTTCAGTGGCACCGAGGGGGCAGTGGGACTCCTCCATTGGTTTGAGAAGCTTGAGTCGGTGTTTGAAATGTGCGAATGCCCGGAGGCTCGCAGGGTGAAGTATGCCACCGGCACTCTCGAAGGAATTGCGCTAACTTGGTGGAATGCGCAAGTACAGATCCTAGGGTTGGCAGCTGCTAACGCCACACCTTGGGAGGATTTCAAGGAATTGATTAAACGTGAGTACTGCACACGGGACGACATCCACAAGCTGGAGGATGAGTTATACCACTTGAAGATGACGGGGTCAGAGATTGAGGCATACACTAAACGGTCTAACGAATTAGCTATCTTGTGTCCAACGATGGTGGACCCTCCAGTTAAGCGCATTGAGTTGTATCTTAAGGGGCTTGCGCCATGTAGGATCGTTTGCTGACCCGATGAGTCGATCAGAAGAGCACTTAGACTAGTTCAGAGGCGGAATTCATTGAATTAGTCTTCGTAAAGCTTGATTTCACACTTTAACGTCTCCTTTATTGATTCTATAACAGTTTACAAGCACATGGAAACAATTCGGACAGAGCTTCGCTTTTTCACACACACATCCGTACTGACTATCTGCTGGAACCACCCATATGACACCTATATATAGGAGTCAGGAACCACTCATATGGACATGTCCATATGAGCGAACCTACCAGTTGACATATGGGCGGTCCACTTAAATGTCACAAAAGCGGTCCGACTCATTTACCCTATAAGCGGCCCTAAAACTCTAAACACGTATACAATACGAACAACCCTGTCCTAAGACTCGAACTAAGATGTAGTCGACAGACAACTGCACCAACAGACTCCCCCTTGAATGTTGACGGAATCTTCAGTGAGAGTCTTCAATCATTTCCAGCTCTTCACTCTTGTTCGGTCTTCTTCAGGAACTCAGCCTGGAATCAAATCTTCTTCAGGAATTCCTTCCTAGAATCATATGCCTGGATCATTCTCTGGCTCTAACTTTCATCAGACTCCCCCTATCATCATGCTGGGATCTCTGTCTGGAAATCGTTATCACCATTGAAATCAACTCCTGGCTTTCTCTGTTTAAGCTCTTCTCTGGTTCTGATAAGTCTCCTGGCTATCCATAGCGACAGGATCAGAAACCTGCAAAACTCAACCATACTATTACAAACTAATACAATTTGCAATTCAACTTAATGAATCAGCAAATCATATAAAAAAATTATGAAGATCAAACTGTAGGTTACCATTCAACTTATTCATCAAGTTAATGAATCAAATTTGCATTTCAAATCTTCACAATTTAACACTCTCTCTCAAACCACAAGTTCAACATGTTTAGCACTTGAAATGTCAAATATCAGTTCTTCACACTCTGTTGTCGAAAATCTTTATGTAGTTTTCAAATATCTAACAAACAAACAATATTTTTGGATTTTTGAATTTATAGAAAAACAGAAATGAACACTATTTTTGAGAGATTGTGCAAGAGGATCATATCGGTTTTTGAGACATATCACCAACACCGTTGATCTTGATTAATCAGCAAATGTTAAAAACAAATTTACTTCTGATTGTCAGTATTGTTGTCCACTTAAACCTCTACACAAATTTTCAATTGATTCAAGATACGTATTTAATGTATTAGCACTTAAACTTATTTGAGTGTCCCACCTCTTGAATATACTCCCGTATCCAGATCCCAATATTCTGATCTACAGGTAAGTATAACTACAAATGATATCTGTATATAAATTAGGGGAAAAATGCGAGAACTGAGGGATCTCAGGTCAGAACTTCCGTTCAGCAGAGAGATATCAGCTTCGACTTAGCAGTGGGTCCCCTTTAGAGGATCTTTTCAGCTACAACAACTGATCATCAATTTTATTGTCTAATCAGCTGAGGGCTTTATGCTATGTTTCAAGCATATGAAGAAAGTATTAGCCAGGGACTAGGTCAGAACCACCGTTCAGCAGAAGTCCCGGAATAATACCCCAGACATCATTTGAGTACAAGAACCTAGTATTCCAGAATAAGAAACCTTTCAAACGAGATTTCAGGGGTTACCTATATATCCAAGTAGTGTTCCCCACAAAATAAGTAAGTTTTGATTTTATGTTTATATCTCGAATACAATTTACTAACTGTGTGAAGCCTACTGACACATCATTAGTAAGACTTGTTTAAAAACAATTTTGTCTTTACAAATCTCTAGCATGCTGTGATAGTCCACCGATGTACTATCATCTCCTCTTTTTGCAACAAAACTCATTTTCATTTTTCAATTTTTTTAAATTTTTCAAAATTTTAATACTCCCCCTAAAATCAAAATATGTTTCAATTTTGATTTTTTGAGAAAAAAAATTGAAAAACAAACTATACAAGAAATATGACAACATTATGTGAATCACCTCAATTCACCATTCTCGTGCAAAAAACAATCAGAACTCCCCCTCACAACAAACTATTTTCCCATAATGATTTCAAAACACTTAAGTTTGTTTCAATCAAAATGGTTTTTCCGGAAAAATTAGTTTGTGTTCCAACCATTTGTAGATTTGGGGTTATCTCATCATCTTGTTTTCTTCAAACCTTTTAAAGATTTAACATTTTCAGTTTTAACATAAACCATTTGTAGAAAATCAAGTACAACTTAATGTCCCTGATTTACCACATTTGAGATGAAAAATCACCAAAGTGAAATTTCTCAAGAAATATGCCGATTCCTGATCCACGATACCATCTTGGGATCTCCGGCAAGTCAGGTTTTTCTATTTAAACAATTTCACCCAAGCCTGACTGACCTTGGGTGATTTTGAATTCTTGCTCAACAATGGTGGAAAATTTTTCTCATCCATCGTTAAACTAGAATTCTCAACTTTTACCTTAACCAATGGCTCCTCTGGTTTTACCATACCAGAATCATTGCCTGAAGGTGGCTTGTCCGACTTTGACCTGTCAGATTCATCGCTGACCTTTTCTTTCTTCTTCTCTCTCTGTTCTGTCCTCAGATTTGTATCTGATGAATTCGTCTTGCTTGTTTTTGCAACTGAAGGATTCGATTCATCAGAACTTTTATTCTGTTTATCCCGTGAACCCGAGGACAATATCTTCTCAAGATATTCTCTCGCCTTCTTTCTCTTTTTCCTCAGTCTGTCTTTCTGCCCCTGTGAAAGCTTTACTTTCTTTTCTTGAGTTGACCGTTCTTGAACTTTGGGTTTCAGAACCTTCTGTTCCTGGGGCTTGACTTTGACTGGAATTTTTGCCGATTTCTGAGAATTAACCCTCAATCTGTCATTCGATTTCCTTGGGCAATCTCTGGCAATGTGACCTTTGATCTGACAATCGTAGCATCTTCTGGTCTCATAACTCCAATTTCGGCAGTTAACAGCAATGTGTCCTTGATAACCGCATCGGTAACACACTCTGTTATCGTACCGTATACCACCTTCACACCAAACGCTCAGATCATAGCATTGTCTGGCTTGGTGATATTCTTTCCTCAAGTTTGCTGGATTTGGCTTTTGAGCACTGTGGTCAAACCTGCACCACTTATTACCAACAATTTTTGAATTTTCATTTTTTACTTTTTGTAATTTTTTTCTTTTGATTGGATGATCGATCTGATGAACTTTTATTATCTTTTTGTTTCTGTTCTACTTTCTTCTTCAAAGGTTTCTGTTTAGAACATTCACCTTTTTCAGTTGATTGTAGAACAGTTTTCTGAAATTTTTCTTTTAAATTTAAAAACAATTTTTGTTTTTCAATTTTAACATGTTCATCATCAGATTTTACATCACAATCTTCAACTTTGACAGAGTCAAAGTTTGTGACATCGTCACTTATTGGAACAGAGTTGATTGGTTTTGGACAAGGAATATTCAACTTGTCAGATGAAGTCACAAAACCGATCAATTTCTTTTCAAGTTCATCAATTCTGTTCCTCGAATTCTCAGCTTCACTGTCAAGCTGAGAGATTCTTTCAAGATGAGACTTGATTGAATTTTCATTTTCATTTTTCAAGTTTTCAAGAACAGATTTTTCATTTTCCAAAACATTTATCTGTTCTTGAAGTTTCACTTCATTAGCTTTCAGATTTTTGTTCTCCAATTTTATCCAGAAATCTTCATTTTCTGATGAATTCTGTTTGCTTTCAAAAGCCTTTACATTCTCTTTCAACTTTTTGTTTTCCAATGCCAAACTGTTCAGATTACTTAACAGTTTGTCATTTTCAACTTTCAACTTTTCATAATTTTCCTGAACTATAAGAATCTGCTTATCATCAGTTTGCTTCACGTCTTCTAGCTTCTTGACTTCCAATGTCAAACTTTCTGCATCCTTCAAGAGTTTGTCATTTTCAGTCTTGAAGTGGTCACATTTTGAACAAACTGATGCAGAGCTTGAAGTTTCATTCTTCACAGATTCTTCAACCTTCGGCACTTGTTCTTTCTCTATCTTAGATGTACCTGCACCAAAGATTGTAACAAGATCAAGAGGATTTCTATTATCATCAATATAACAGCCTCTTTTCATATCATACACCGACTTTCTTTTTGTTCCCAAACACAAATTGATTCTTTTGTTTATTTCTTTTATTACTTCTAAATTTAAATCTTCCAAATTTATTTTCATCTTATCCAATAATTCTCTCTTCTTTTGATAATTCTCATAATCGTGATTTTTAAGTTCGCCGATGAATTTATGTAAAGTTAATTTTGAAAAATTAGAATTTTCTTTCAAATTTTTCAAAACATCATCCCATTCAACTGATAAACCATTAGCGAACTTTGATACCATCTCAGCTTCTGATATCACTATTTGATTTTCCTTCAAATAGTCTATCAAACGATCAAAACGTTTCTCCAGATCATCCAATTTTTCATCTTTCTTACTCAAAAAACTTTTGAAACGTTCATACCAAATTTCTTTTGATATTTTCTGATAAGAACTACTAAAATATCCTCGATACCAACTATTCATTCTCTCAAGATCATTGTTTTCCTGCACATCAAACCTCTTTGTCATTTTACCGAAAATTCCGACAAATCTTTAGTGATCACAAAGACGAATCAACAATTTGTCAGATAAGCGGCCCAGACAAGTTTGTCGAATAAGCGGTCCAAACAAACTTTCCGAATAAGTGGTTCACAATCAGCCCAAATAAGTGGTCCAGACTTTGTTTGAATAAGTGGTCTAGACAAAGTCTGTTCGAACGGTTCAAGTTGGTCCGAATAAGCGATTCAAGAATGTTTGTATAGTCGGTCCAAAAATATTTCGTTCGAGCGATCCAAGACGTTGTCTGAATGAGCGATTCCAACCACTAAACCAAATAAGTGGTCCAAGATTCGTCCGTATGAGCGGTTCACACAGTGAATTTGGAGCGGTCCAAAGTCAATCGACCTTATGAGCGGTTCTCAAACGTACAGAAAAACGGTTCAACTATGTCTGAATGGGCGATCCAAGGACAAATCGACCGAATGAGCGGTTCAAGTTCCGTCCGAATGAGCGGTTCCAAACGTAATTTCGAGCGGTTCCAGACCAAAATTTCGAGCGGTTCCAGACTAAAATTTCGAGCGGTTCCAACAATGTTCAGAAACGCGGTCCACTTTCAAACATCATTTTGACCCCTAAAAACTTTGAATTTTGATCTGAAACTTTCCAGGGTTTGTCACGGTACTATTTCGCACAATCCCTGAGATTTTGATCAAATTCCGACCGTGAAATCTTTCCGAATCAGAAAAAGAAGGTGTAGAAGTGAGAATTTCGAGCGAAAATCGAGCTAAACAGCAAGAACTCTTCCTCCTGAGCTCTGATACCACATGTAGGATCGTTTGCTGACCCGATGAGTCGATCAGAAGAGCACTTAGACTAGTTCAGAGGCGGAATTCATTGAATTAGTCTTCGTAAAGCTTGATTTCACACTTTAACGTCTCCTTTATTGATTCTATAACAGTTTACAAGCACATGGAAACAATTCGGACAGAGCTTCGCTTTTTCACACACACATCCGTACTGACTATCTGCTGGAACCACCCATATGACACCTATATATAGGAGTCAGGAACCACTCATATGGACATGTCCATATGAGCGAACCTACCAGTTGACATATGGGCGGTCCACTTAAATGTCACAAAAGCGGTCCGACTCATTTACCCTATAAGCGGCCCTAAAACTCTAAACACATATACAATACGAACAACCCTGTCCTAAGACTCGAACTAAGATGTAGTCGACAGACAACTGCACCAACACGCCAGAAATTCAGAGCCACGTGACGTCGGCTAACCTCAACAACATCCAAGACATTCAGCGTCTTGCTCATCGCCTCACCGACCAAGCAGTGGAACAGAATAGACTGCCAAAACCCATCAGTGCTACCACTACTGCTGCTACTACTTCTGCCACACCCAGCGAGAACAAAAAGAAAGTGAGATGGGGATTCCAGCAAGGGATCAGTTTCTGTTCAGTCCCAAACACAGCAGCGCCGCACCAACGACTACCAGAGTCCGAATCAGCAATCATCAGGCAGTCAGGGGCAGGGTGGATATCGGGGAATTCACCCATGGTGTAATAGGTGCAACAAACATCACAGTGGAAGGTGTCGCAGGGAATGTTGTCAAAGATGCCTCAAGATGGGTCATGAGGCTAAGGATTGTAGAAGCTCCCGGCCAGCAAATCAGAACCAGCAACTCCCACCGCCAGCTCCACAAAACCAGCAGCAGCAGCCACAGCGAGGAAACCGGGGGTGTTTC
The DNA here is from genome assembly GCF_002127325.2 of Helianthus annuus. Taxonomy (NCBI): domain Eukaryota; kingdom Viridiplantae; phylum Streptophyta; class Magnoliopsida; order Asterales; family Asteraceae; genus Helianthus; species Helianthus annuus. The sequence goes on along the minus strand of NC_035445.2, from coordinate 109,145,457 downwards.
CAGTGTGGGGCTGAAGGTCATTTCAAACGTGATTGCCCTCAATTGAACCAAAACCAGAATCGCAACAACAACAATAACCAGGGCAACAGGAATAACAACAACAATGGGGGAAATAACAATGGGAATGAAGCTGGGGGTCGTGCATTCGTACTAGGTCGGGGCGACGCAGTGAATGATCCCAATGTGGTTATGGGTAAGTTTCTTCTCGACGATATTTATGTTACTGTCTTATTTGATTCGGGTGCTGATACAAGTTATATGTCCATGAAAATGAGTAAATTGTTAGAACGTACACCAACACCCCTAAACACCAAACATGTCGTAGAGTTAGCAAATGGTAAAAGTGTAGAGGCCACGCAAATAGTTCAGGGTTGTAATCTTATCCTCGCTGGTCAGACTTTCACCATCGACCTCATTCCTATAGTTCTGGGAAGTTTTGACATCGTCATCAGCATGGATTGGTTATCCAAGCAGCAAGCAGAGATCCTATGCAAGGAGAAGATCATTCGTGTTCCTCGTTCGGGTAAGGAACCTCTCGAAGTTTAAGGCGACAAGAGTGGTGCTGTGGTTGGCATCATCTCTTTCTTGAAGGCTCAGAAATGTTTACGAAAGGGGCACACTGCCATTTTGGCACTGGTTACTGATGCAGCATCGAAAGAGAAAAGGATAGAGGATATTCCAGTTGTACGCGAATTTCCTCAAGTGTTTCCTGAAGATCTACCTGGTCTACCGCCTCATCGTCAGGTCGAGTTTCAAGTCGAGCTAGCTCCAGGAGCAGCACCTATAGCTCGCGCACCGTATCGTTTAGCTCCAACTGAACTGGAGGAACTGTCAAAGCAAATGCAAGAGCTCTTGGATAAGGGCTTCATTCGTCCAAGCTCTTCGCCTTGGGGAGCTCCAGTACTATTCGTGAAAAAGAAGGATGGCACTTTCAGGATGTGCATCGACTACCGTGAACTGAACAAGGTAACGGTGAAGAACCGTTATCCTCTTCCGCGTATAGACGACTTATTCGACCAGTTGCAAGGGTTGAGTTACTACTCCAAGATAGACTTGAGGTCAGGGTATCATCAGCTGAGAGTCCGGGATGAGGACGTCTCCAAAACCGCATTCAGAACTCGCTACGGTCACTACGAGTTTCTTGTCATGCCATTTGGGTTAACGAATGCGCCTGCCGTATTTATGGATCTGATGAACAGGGTGTGCAAGCCGTACTTAGACAAGTTTGTGATTGTCTTCATCGACGACATTCTGATTTACTCCAAGAGTCAAGAGGAGCACGAACAGCACCTACGATTGATTTTGGAACTTCTTCGAAAGGAGCAATTGTACGCCAAGTTTTCCAAATGCGACTTCTGGCTTCGTGAAGTCCACTTCTTAGGCCATGTGGTGAACAGGGATGGGATTCATGTTGATCCATCCAAGGTAGATTCGATCAGGAACTGGCCTGCACCGCGTACACCAACGGAAATACGCCAATTCTCGGGTTTGGCGGGGTATTACAGACGATTCATCAAGGACTTTTCGAAGATCGCACAGCCGCTTACACTACTGACACAGAAGGGTGTCACCTACTCCAAGAGTCATCGACGACATTCTGATTTACTCCAAGAGTTAAGAGGAGCACGAACAGCACCTACGATTGATTTTGGAACTTCTTCGAAAGGAGCAATTGTACGCCAAGTTTTCCAAATGCGACTTCTGGCTTCGTGAAGTCCACTTCTTAGGCCATGTGGTGAACAGGGATGGGATTCATGTTGATCCATCCAAGGTAGATTCGATCAGGAACTGGCCTGCACCGCGTACACCAACGGAAATACGCCAATTCTCGGGTTTGGCGGGGTATTACAGACGATTCATCAAGGACTTTTCGAAGATCGCACAGCCGCTTACACTACTGACACAGAAGGGTGTCACCTACCGTTGGGGAGGTCCCCAGGAAACCGCTTTTCAGTACCTAAAGGATAGGCTTTGCAGCGCACCTATTCTTTCATTGCCAGAGGGCACGGACGACTTTGTGGTTTATTGTGACGCGTCGATACAGGGTCTTGGTTGCGTATTGATGCAGTGGGAGAAAGTTATAGCCTACGCTTCTCGTCAACTCAAGGTTCACGAACGGAACTACACGACGCACGATTTAGAGCTTGGAGCTGTTGTTTTCGCGCTTAAGATATGGCGACACTACCTGTACGGTACCAAGTGCAAAATTTACACCGATCACAGGAGTCTCGAGCATATCCTTAAGCAAAAGGATTTGAACATGCGACAACGAAGATGGGTTGAACTTCTGAACGATTACGAATGCGCCATCAAGTACCATCCAGGCAAGGCCAATGTTGTGGCTGATGCCCTCAGTCGGAAAGATACTACACCTAGGCGTGTACGAGCTTTGCAACTCACTATTCAGTCCAGTCTTCCTGCACAGATACGAACTGCTCAGATAGAAGCATTAAAACCCGAGAACGTCAAGGCTGAATCCTTACGCGGCTCAAGGCAACGAATGGAGCAAAAGGAAGACGGCGCCTACTATGTAACAGGGCGTATTTGGGTCCCACTTTATGGCGGTTTACGAGAGCTTGTGATGGATGAAGCACACAAGTCTCGCTACTCGGTACATCCAGGGTCGGATAAAATGTATCACGACATCTGAACTACATATTGGTGGCCTAGCATGAAGGCCCACATAGCAACTTACGTCGGCAAATGTTTGACGTGTGCAAAAGTCAAAGTGGAGTATCAGAAACCAGCGGGCCTACTTCAGCAGCCCAAGATACCGCAATGGAAATGGGAAGAAATTTCCATGGATTTCGTTACAGGCCTACCCAGATCCCAGCGTGGGAATGATACCATATGGGTGATCGTGGATCGACTCACCAAGTCTGCACACTTCCTGGCTATAAAGGAAACGGATAAGTTCTCCACTCTCACAGACGTTTATCTTAAAGAAGTTGTTTCGAGGCACGGGGTGCCCACCTCCATCATTTCGGATCGGGATGCACGATTCACGTCAGAGCTATGGCAAGCGATGCACAAATCTTTTTTCTCACAATTAGACATGAGCACAGCATATCATCCTCAGACGGATGGGCAGTCTGAGCGAACGATCCAGACTCTTGAAGACATGCTTCGGGCATGTGTTATTGATTTCGGCAACGGCTGGGAATCCCTCTTGTTCGAGTTCGTTGGAATCACGGACCGGGATGTTAAGGTCCTCAAAAACAAGAGAATCCCTCTTTTTCGAGTTCGTTGGAACTCCCGTCGTGGCCCAGAGTACACCTGGGAACGCGAAGACCAGATGACAGAAAAGTATCCCCAGTTATTCGAACCCAATGCAACCACTACTGAGGCTGAAGCTAATACTGCGGAATTTCGGGACGAAATTCCAGATCAACGGAGGGAGGATGTGACACCCCAGGAAAACCAGTAAACGATACAACCTACCTAGCTTCCTCAGTGAGTGCGTACCAAATTTCGGGACGAAATTTCTTTTAAGTTGGGGATAATGTGACAACCCGAGTTTTCAAGGGTTCTACTTGACTTAATACTTGTTCGCAAAGAGTTGTTCTTATAAGTATATTTTTTGGTGTGCAATATATTTGATGTATATGATATATGGTTGATAGCAATTATATGTTAATAAATATAAGTGAAATCACTGGACTTCATTAATCCAACGAAAACACCCCCACTCACAACCTTCTAAACGAAATCAAGGGGATTTCGTTGGTTCTGTTTTCGCCGGCCCAAAGACCAGTCAAGGCCCAACGTGTTATAATTTTCTTTTATAATTGAGTGGGTCGCATAAATCAGTTTAGAAAATCCCTAGAAGTCTCGTTAACTGTGTGACGGCAACTGCAAGCCTTTGGAGCCTCCTCCTTCCGATCAAACCATTAGCTTTATATCTCGGTTAGTGTCTAAACCGCTTGGGATTGATTGTTTGTTACCATTGTATATTTTGTAATTGAAATCATGATTCTGTGATTTTATGTGATGTTTTGAATTCATGTTGGATACGGAATTAGGTTATTGAATACGGTTTCGCGTAATAAACATGATCGAGTGATGACATAATAGTGAATAGGTGGATTTGGTGTTTCTGATATGAATCGTGTAGAGTAGATCGGTTGTTGTGAAGGCATTCGTTTAGGTCTCGATGCATGCTCAACTTAATGCTTAATTATCATAATAATTTGATGTTGAATGATTGTTGCATAACTGTTACTTGAATGGATTCCATTGATGCTGATTCTTATGATAGAAATGATGATTCGATCTCATAACTATTAGAATTATTTAGGGTTTTGGAAACTTGTAACTGTTAGTGTTGATGATCAGCTAAATGATGTGTGTAAAATGCAACATATAAATCACATCAATTAAGGCATAAAACTAACCCTTTTTAAGTACTAATGTTGGAAAAAGAGTGTTTTTGTCTTCCTTTTGTATTTTCAGGATGAAATGAGCTCAAAATCACAAAAGAAGCAAAAAGACAGCTAATTCTACCATAAATACAAGAAAAGGAACAAAAGTGGACTGCCCGGACCCTCAACGGCATCTCCCAAGGCAAAAGAGAAGAAACAGAGTCTGAACACGCCCCGTGTCCAGCGAACACGGGGGCGTGCCCAGGAAGCAGCAGAAAAGACAAACCAGTAGAAGCTTCCATTGCCCACCACGGGGCCGTGTCCAGCGAGCACGGGGGCGTGGTGAAAGTACAGCAGGCGCATTAATTGTAATTCGCAATTACAATTAATGAGGAGAGAGAGTGTCAGGCGGGCACGGGGCCGTGTCCAGCGGACACGGGGCCGTGTCCAGCCTTCTGTTCAGCCTATAAATAGAGGAGCTTGGCTTCATTCTCTCTCATCCCTTGGCACACCACCTCTCTCACACCTCATCCACCACCCACCACCACCATAACACCATCATCCACCACCATCATCCATTGTCCATCGTAGAGTGTGTGAGTCGTCTCGGGATCCAAGATTGATCGTAAGAGTTCTTGACAATCAAGGCCATGTTTGCCTAAGTCTCTTACATCACTTGGTGAAGACAAGTGTTTAGTATAATACTTTTTATTTTTAATCTTTTGCACTTTTTATTTGGTTTTGTATTAATGACTTTAATAACTAGTTACTTATGTTGAAGGTGATCTTTCCTTATCGTTTGTCCGTGGTGTCTTGGCATTATTTTACTGTCTATATAAAATAAAAGATTTTCACCATTCATATCTCCACGGTCTATATGGAGGTATGTTGGCTACCTGGTCGGGGGTTAAGGGAACGGTTTGGTAAGGGTCTTGCCCTTGTTCAGCGTTTAGAGGTCCTGCTTGGGACCTGGGTCAAATTTAGTAGGATCTCCTTCAATGCCCATAGGTATTGGATGGCGGGGATCCAAACTCGTTGACCCCCTCATAAGTTAACTACTATTAATACTATAACCCGGCTATTTAGGACTGTATCCCTGCTGACTCAGACTACTTAGCCGAGGGTAACGTCACCGCCAAAAGCGGGGCCTACCATAATTTGCATTAATAACTTAATTCATTATCTTTCAATAACCCGACCCTTTAGGATTGTATCCTTGCTGACTCAAACTACTGGGTTGAGGGTAACGTCGCCTTCAAAAGAGGGGCCTACTACAATAACTAAGATAATCTCTTAAACAAGTGCAAAAGTGCGAAAATAATCAAAGGTTATACTAATACACGTGTCGGATCCAAGTGATTCATCTTGTCTATCTGTTTTTATTTTATTTTTATTTTTCAGCATTTAGTTAGTTTTTATTTTTCTTAGTTTAAAACATTTTTCTAACCTTTTTGATTTGATTAGACGTTGAGGATAAACCGGTATTAAAAGCTCTTGTGTCCTTGGACGACCTCGGTATCTTACCAACACTATACTACGTCCACGATGGGTGCACTTGCCCATATGTGTGTTTAGTGTTAGTGAATATCGTGTTTTATAAATTTAAAACTTGGCTAAAAGTGTAAAAAGGGCTTAAATATACATCAAAAATATAACACACTTCACGCACATCAAGTTTTTGGCGCCGTTGCCGGGGACACAAGGATTTTAAGAAAGCTTAAAATCAACGGCCTAATCAGTTTTTCAAAACCTTTTTAAAACGCGCGCATTTTTCTGCATTTTAGTTTAGTTTTGCATTTACAGTAGCCTGAACACGGGGTCGTGCTCGCTGAACACGCCCCCGTGCTGCATATTTTTAGAGTAGATACCCAGATACAGAGTCTGAACACGGGGCCGTGCTCGCTGAACACGCCCCCGTGCTGAACGTGACCAGTAAATCTAATTAAAACGCCCAGATACAGTCCCTGAACACGGGGCTGTGTCCACTCAACACGGGGCCGTGTCCAGCTTCTGTTTCCGTCTTTATCTTTTGTTTTCTGGTCCCGAGACTCAGTTGTGGTCTGTTGAGTGATTCTTATGGATCAATACTCAAGAGGTTACAACTACATCTACGATGAGGATGATTATAGGGGTAATTATTGTACTAGTTGTCGTAACACACGCTCGGTTCAATATAATACTTCATATCAGCCATCCAATTCATACAACTACTATGAGGAGCCCAGGTACGAGCCATCAACTTCATACACATCCTATGAAGACCAAAGGTATGAACCTCCTCCCTCATACTCATATTTTGATGAACCAAGGTATGAGCCTTCATACTCATGCTTTGAAGATTCAACATATGAGCCACCACCTTCATACTCTTATTATGAGGAACCATGGCGTGAACAACCCACCTCATATGAGTACTATGAAGAACAAAGTTTCGACCCTTATCCATCATATACTTACAATGAAGAACAATGGTGTGAACCATCTACTTCATATGAGTACTATGAGGAACCAAGGATCGAACAACCGGATTCAAGCTTTGAGGATCCAAATTCTTTCAATCTCACCGAAGTGACCAATAGGATATTAGAACACATTAAAACTATCGAACGTTGCATAAAAGAATCTCGCGCAAGGGAAGAGGAATCCCGCGCAAGAGAAGAGCTAAAAAATGATAATAACGTAGAGATAGTTGAAAATGTAAAAATGGAAGGACAAGAAAGTGAAAAACCGACACATGAGGTAAACAACGAAAATGGTGAGTCCGATAACGCTAAAATTCAAGAAGAGTCTAATTTTGAAGAAATTAACCTCTTGTCACCTACTTTCGAAAATCATTGTTTAATAACCCCTCATGCCAAGTTTTTAAAAGATTTAAACACTAGTGCTAAAATCAAAGACTTAGTAAGTGTTAAGTTAACTAATGATCAAACCTCGCTAATAAAAGAAGACCCTTTTGAAATTAACATTACACCGGTTCCATGTTTTCTTTCAAAATTCATTTATTAGTAATATCACCATCGATAAGGATCTTTGCGTTAACATAATGCCTAACTATATTTTTGAAAAATTAAGTGTTAGTGATTTTACTCCACTTCAAATACCCATTTTTCTATCCAATCGGAAAGTAATAAAATCATTCGGTGTAGTTAAAGATGTGTTGGTTCAAACGAATCAAATGGTAATCCCAACCGACTTCGTCATCCTAGATGACGCCCCCTTAGTCTTGGGAAAACCTTTTGTACAAACTCATAGAGCTTTGAAAAACCGGAAATTCAACAATCTACCTCTTCAATTAGGGGCATTCAAAAGGAGCATAGATCTTGAGCGCTCAATGAAATATCCTTTTGGCAACAATGACCCCCTAATTGAAGATGAAGCTGAACCACCCGATACAACCAACGAAGAGGACCACTTTGTCGAGGAAGAGATAGCCATAGAACAAACTTTTAAGGTTCTTGATCTAGACGAGCCACAAAATAAGGTGTCTTCTAAAGACCCACCCATTGAGCTCAAAGAACTTCCTAAAGGTTTGGAATATGCTTTTCTAGGCAAAGAAGGTAGTTTACCCGTAATTATTTCATCTAAATTAAGTAATATAGAAAAAGAGAAATTAGTTAACCTACTTAAAAAACACAAAAACGCGATCGCTTGGAAGCTTGTAGATATTAAAGGAATAAGCCCTTCCATGTGCACGCACAAAATTTTAATGAATGATGACTACAAGACGGTAATTCAACCACAACGAAGAGTGAACCCCAATGTTCAAGAAGTGGTTAAGAATGAAGTCATCAAACTACTCGACGCCGGACTAATCTACCCTATCTCCGATAGCCCGTGGGTAAGTCCCGTTCAAGTAGTCCCAAAGAAAGGAGGTATGACGGTAATAACTAACGAGAAAAATGAATTAATACCAACGAGAACCGTCACAGGATGGAGAGTCTGTATAGATTATAGGCGATTAAATGAAGCGACTAGGAAAGACCACTTTCCTTTACCCTTCATTGATCAAATGTTAGAAAGATTATCCGGTCATAAATTTTATTGTTTCTTAGATGGTTTTTCAGGTTACTTTCAAATACCGATAGCACCAGAAGACCAAGAGAAAACAACTTTCACATGTCCCTACGGAACTTTTGCATATCGACGCATGCCATTCGGTCTATGTAATGCGCCTGCAACATTCCAACGTTGTATGGTCGCCATTTTCCATGATATGATCGAAAAGACAATGGAAGTCTTCATGGATGACTTTTCCATCTTTGGAGACTCATATGACCAATGCCTCGATAATCTTGAACGAATGCTATCCCGATGTGAGGAAACTAACCTCGCCCTTAACTGGGAAAAATGCCATTTCATGGTAACAGAGGGAATAGTACTCGGTCACAAAATCTCAAGCGAAGGAATGGAAGTTGATCGAGCAAAAATAGAGACTATTTCTCGATTACCTCCTCCATCCTCCGTACGAGCAATCAGAAGTTTCCTAGGACATGCCGGATTTTATAGAAGGTTTATCAAAGACTTTTCAAAAATTTCAAGGCCTCTAACAAAATTACTTGAAAAAGATGCACCCTTCATCTTTGACAAGGAATGCAATAAAGCATTTCTAACCCTCAATGAAATGCTAGTCAATGCACCTATCATGATAGCGCCAGATTGGAAATTTCCTTTCGAAATCATGTGCGATGCAAGTGACTTCGCTGTTGGAGCAGTCTTGGGACAAAGAAAAGAAGAACATTTCCACCCAATTTATTATGCTAGTAAAACTCTTAATGATGCGCAAGAAAATTATACAACTACAGAAAAAGAATTACTAGCGGTGGTGTTTGCTTTTGATAAATTTCGTTCTTATCTTGTTCTTTCTAAAACAATAGTCTATACAGACCATGCAGCCATCAGGTACCTCTTCAAGAAGCAAGACGCAAAACCCCGTTTGATAAGATGGGTTCTACTCCTCCAAGAATTCGACATTGAAATCAAGGACAAAAGAGGAGCAGAAAACACTGCTGCAGATCATCTCTCACGCTTAGAAGACCCAGCTTTGGAGACAACCAGGGACGAGCAAATCAACGAGAAATTTCCCACGGAATCCTTGGAAATGATGGAGAGTAGACAAGAACCATGGTATGCCGACTACGCTAATTTCTTAGCTAGCGGTGTAGTCACCAAAGGATGGCCACATCATCAAAGAAAGAAATTCTTTGCTGATGTAAAGCATTACTTTTGGGAAGACCCCTATCTTTTCAAAATGTGTGCCGACCAGCTCATCCGAAGGTGTGTCTATGGTAATGAAGCACGAAGAATTCTCCATCATTGTCATGAAGGTCCATACGGAGGACATCATGGTGCCGCAAGTACCGCACGAAAGGTATTTGATTCAGGATTTTACTGGCCGACCATTTACAAGGATGCACAAAACCTTGTAAAGACATGTGATGCATGCCAAAGATCAGGTAATATTTCTTCCAAAAACGAAATGCCTCAAAATGGCATTCTCGTCTGTGAAATCTTTGATGTGTGGGGACTCGATTTCATGGGACCTTTCCCACCTTCAAAGGGAAACAAATATATACTTGTGGCAGTCGATTACTTGTCTAAATGGGCAGAGGCCGAGGCTCTTCCAACAAATGATGGAAGAGTAGTGGTAAAATTTCTGAAAAAGCTGTTCTCTCGTTTCGGGACACCAAAAGCTTTGATAAGTGATAGAGGTACCCATTTTTGCAATCATCAACTCGAAAAAATATTAACAAGGTATGGGGTCTATCACCGGGTCTCAACAGCATATCATCCTCAAACAAATGGGCAAGCCGAAGTGACTAATCGAGGTTTAAAACGAATACTTGAAAAAACCGTAGGAATAAATAAAAAAGAATGGGCCGACAAATTAGACGACGCTTTATGGGCTTTTCGAACTGCTTATAAAACCACTATAGGCACAACTCCATATAAACTCGTCTATGGAAAAAGTTGTCACTTGCCAGTAGAAATAGCTCACAAAGCCTACTGGGCAATAAAAAACGTAAACTTAGATTTTGAAAATGCCGGTAAAAATCGATTTTGTCAAATAAACGAATTAGACGAACTTAGGAATTATGCATATTCTAACTCCGAAATTTATAAGGAAAGAATGAAAAATTTGCATGATAAATATATTAAATCTAATGAATTTCGGGATGGAGACCAAGTTCTATTGTTTAATTCACGACTTCGATTATTTCCTGGTAAGTTAAAATCTAGGTGGTCAGGACCTTTTTCCGTCACCCATGTTTTTCCACACGGTGCAGTAGAAATTAAAACTCGAAATGGGACACCATTTAAAGTCAATGGCCAATGGCTGAAACTCTACAGAGGATCCATTGAGGATGAGGAAGAGGAGATCTCACTTCAAACGGTTAATGAATAAACTCATACCCGACATGTTACAGGTTTGGCGCAAATGAACTGGATGCTAGGGCACGGTACGAGGTTCTACAAACACGACCGGAAGAGTACCCAAGGCGGGCGTGTACAGATTTGCTAACCATGGTGAACCAACTTGACCGCTTCAACAACATTGTGAGGGGTCCACTGCATGTCGCGTTGACCACCCGACTACGGTCGGTACATCAATGCACAATGGAGTTCTATAGCACCTTCATTTTCAACTCGAGGCGCGAACCATTTGATCATGACGCGGTCGAATTTCGATGTGGAGGGACCACGTTTAGAACCTCCATGGCACAGTTTGGAGCCATCATTGGGCTGTATAGTGAAGAGGAAGCGGGGAATGAAGAGAATACAGGGGGGTTACGAGACTTGGATGCAACTGAACGCCAAGCCGCATGGACTCAAATAGGTGAAGGAATCTACAACCCAAGCAGCACCAAAAGTACCAAACTGAGGGACCCGCTATACCGATACATCCACAGGCTCCTATCGTACTCGCTGAACCAATGCCACAACAGTAGTGGCGTTGTTGGGTTGAAAGATTTGGTTGTCCTTCACTGCATCCACAACCAGAAGCCTCTCGATGTTCCTTACCTCCTACTGCGAAACATGCACTTGAACCGCCTTGCTTCTGCTCCTACACCAATCTTCTTCGGAGGATGGGTGTACCGTCTCTTCAAGCACTTCACGAATATTCCAAGGTCCTTCGAAAGGAGTCCATGGTCGGGACGGGTCGATTATCACATTTGCCGATCCATGAACTTGCTTTATGAAGCGGAGGACGGGACGGTGAGCTTTCAGAGGACGCAAGGCTATGCATGGAACCCGCAGGAGGCTCTAGTTCTTCATGCACCACATCCCCATTTTCAGTATCCACCCCAAGGCGATGCGGGCCAATCCTCCTCTCAAGGAGGTGGTTTTCCTAACTTTCAAAGTTTACATGATCTTTTGCAGGAAAACCTCATGTGCTCAAGGAACACCTACAACCTCGCCAACAACACACACCACCGGGTTGGACTATCGAACGCAACATTAACGATATACAAGATGATATCGGTAGCATCCGGGAGTACATGGCGAGGCAAGGGGGTGGAGGTGATGGTAGTGATGAAGACATGGAGTAGGAGGCTTGGAGGAACAAGGGGCTGGCTGGTGATGAGCCCACAGGTTTGAATGCCCTTCTTATCTATCAAACAATTCATGGCCTGCGTGCCATTTGTCGAACAATTTACTTTCCCTAACTACTTTTTATCTTTATTTTGTTTTTACTTTATGTTTGGATAATGCTTGACAATGGTAAATTAGGATGGTTTGTGCTTGGTTGGTTGGTATTGAATGATTAAACAGGTGCAAAGCAAGGGTTAGAGTGCTAAACACTAGCACTATGGAGAAACCGGGAGAAAAACCTCTTTTTCGGGCTAACAGACTGTCCACACGGGGACGTGTCCAGCCGACACGCCCCCGTGTCCATCTCCCAGATCTGCTGTTTGGCTACTGACCTGCAATTTTTTTTGCCCGACACGTGGCCGTGTTCAGCCGACACGCCCCCGTGTTCACCTTCTGTAAGTTTTCGTTACTGGCAGTTCACCACGGGGCCGTGTCCGCTGAACACGGGGCCGTGTCCAGACTGCCAGTAACATAAATCTTTGCTTTTTAAACACACTTTTATACATTCTAATCAACCAAAAACTTTATTTTTGGACACATTGAGGACAATGTGTAATTTAAGTGTGGGGGGGATGCTAAAACCTTGAAATTTTGCAAAATCCTAAACACAAGCCTTACACAAAACTTTATTGGAACCGCTAAACACCCCAAATTTTTTCAAAAACTTTTTCAATTTTTTTTTTATTTACTTGTCTTAGTTTAAGTTGGGAATAACAAGTTCTAAAAAGGTTATATTTTTACAAGTTTACAACCGATAGCGTCGTGATAAAAAAAGAACCAACATAAGAAAATTATGAAACGCCATAACAAGTCTAGTTTAAAATTCGATTATATATGCTTGGTCACATTAAAAACCCATTCCCACAAAAGTAAGTTTTGAGCCTTTATTGAGCATAAAAATACACATATTTAGATTAAATGCTCATTTTTCGTTTCTTGTGTGAATAGCCGCTCGGTCCTTACAAATCTAGAACTTGCCACGACGATACATTCCCGGTCCCTACCAACTTAAACCCAAGTAAGTAAATGATGGAGGCATTAGGACTAACCATTTTTTTTTTCAAAACCATTATTTTTCATTTTTTTTACCTACCCAAAATCCCCCTAGATAGCCCCTTTGAGCCTAAACCTTTCATTTCATTACCCCAAAACCCTTTTTACCCACCAAAAACCTTTTTATTTATTTATTTTTTTTAGTAACAAGTTCGCTTTTTCGTAAAAATCGCCTTTTTATGTGACGGAAAAATAAATAAATAAATAAATAAATAAATAAATATGATGATGAAGTCAAAAACAAACAAAAGCTATAAAAAGCTTGTTTGGAGAAATACTTCAAAAATAAAAAGTCACTAAAAATAAGGTACTTCACGAAAACCGACGCTTGTTACGATTTTCGCCCTTTTTACTAACCACTAACCAACCACCCACCTTTAAACCCAAGCCTTCACCCAAAAAGTCCTCTTGATATTTACAAAGGTAAAAAGTTAAAAAGGAGGAGGATTGATTGCTTGGCAAGCCTATGGAAAGACGTAAGTTCCGTGCCGCTCTCGAGTGATTCACTAAAATATACACCTTCGGCCGAGTGTTGAGTGATCTCCCGTGAGGTATGTGAACTTGTATATAAATGGAATTTTAATAAGGCATGCTATGCCCAAATAAGTAATTTATCTTATGAAAAGTTCAAAATAAATCATAACGAATAGGATTGTAAATAAATAAAAATAAAGCCTATAAAAACCTTGGATTCCCGACACTCTAGGACAAGCTAAAAAACTTCTCTTCTACCTATTCCATTTGGGAGTGTAAGCCACATATTAAAGAGTTTTGCTTGAGGACAAGCAAAAGTTCAAGTGTGGGGGTATTTGATGTGTGTAAAATGCAACATATAAATCACATCAATTAAGGCATAAAACTAACCCTTTTTAAGTACTAATGTTGGAAAAAGAGTGTTTTTGTCTTCCTTTTGTATTTTCGGGATGAAATGAGCTCAAAATCACAAAAGAAGCAAAAAGACAGCTAATTCTACCATAAATACAAGAAAAGGAACAAAAGTGGACTGCCCGGACCCTCAACGGCATCTCCCAAGGCAAAAGAGAAGAAACAGAGTCTGAACACGCCCCGTGTCCAGCGAACACGGGGGCGTGCCCAGGAAGCAGCAGAAAAGACAAACCAGTAGAAGCTTCCATTGCCCACCACGGGGCCGTGTCCAGCGAGCACGGGGGCGTGGTGAAAGTACAGCAGGCGCATTAATTGTAATTCGCAATTACAATTAATGAGGAGAGAGAGTGTCAGGCGGGCACGGGGCCGTGTCCAGCGGGCACGGGGTCGTGTCCAGCCTTCTGTTCAGCCTATAAATAGAGGAGCTTGGCTTCATTCTCTCTCATCCCTTGGCACACCACCTCTCTCACACCTCATCCACCACCCACCACCACCATAACACCATCATCCACCACCATCATCCATTGTCTATCGTAGAGTGTGTGAGTCGTCTCGGGATCCAAGATTGATCGTAAGAGTTCTTGACAATCAAGGCCATGTTTGCCTAAGTCTCTTACATCACTTGGTGAAGACAAGTGTTTAGTATAATACTTTTTATTTTTAATCTTTTGCACTTTTTATTTGGTTTTGTATTAATGACTTTAATAACTAGTTACTTATGTTGAAGGTGATCTTTCCTTATCGTTTGTCCGTGGTGTCTTGGCATTATTTTACTGTCTATATAAAATAAAAGATTTTCACCATTCATATCTCCACGGTCTATATGGAGGTATGTTGGCTACCTGGTCGGGGGTTAAGGGAACGGTTTGGTAAGGGTCTTGCCCTTGTTCAGCGTTTAGAGGTCCTGCTTGGGACCTGGGTCAAATTTAGTAGGATCTCCTTCAATGCCCATAGGTATTGGATGGCGGGGATCCAAACTCTTTGACCCCCTCATAAGTTAACTACTATTAATACTATAACCCGGCTATTTAGGACTGTATCCCTGCTGACTCAGACTACTTAGCCGAGGGTAACGTCACCGCCAAAAGCGGGGCCTACCATAATTTGCATTAATAACTTAATTCATTATCTTTCAATAATCCGACCCTTTAGGATTGTATCCTTGCTGACTCAAACTACTGGGTTGAGGGTAACGTCGCCTTCAAAAGAGGGGCCTACTACAATAACTAAGATAATCTCTTAAACAAGTGCAAAAGTGCGAAAATAATCAAAGGTTATACTAATACACGTGTCGGATCCAAGTGATTCATCTTGTCTATCTGTTTTTATTTTATTTTTATTTTTCAGCATTTAGTTAGTTTTTATTTTTCTTAGTTTAAAACATTTTTCTAACCTTTTTGATTTGATTAGACGTTGAGGATAAACCGGTATTAAAAGCTCTTGTGTCCTTGGACGACCTCGGTATCTTACCAACACTATACTACGTCCACGATGGGTGCACTTGCCCATATGTGTGTTTAGTGTTAGTGAATATCGTGTTTTATAAATTTAAAACTTGGCTAAAAGTGTAAAAAGGGCTTAAATATACATCAAAAATATAACACACTTCACGCACATCACTAAACCACGAAAACACAAGGTTCAGACGAAAACACTTGTGTTTTCGTCACATCTTTGATACGACGAAAACCAAAGGGTTTTCGTCCAATAATCTCGTTTCGGCCCAAATGGTTTTCGGCCCAAAAGTGATTTGGCCCAAGTGTCTTCGTCCAACTAGTGTTTTCGTCAAATGGGGATTTCGCCAGTTAAGGGTTTTCGCCAGTTGGTTGATTTCGCCATGCATGTGATTTCGTTCAATGTTTCTCACACTAGTACTGTTAGTTATATAACTCTCTTAGTTATTAACACTGTTAGTTGTTAAGCATGTTAACTCTGTTAAACTATGTAACTCAGTTAAGTTGAGCGAGTAATGCAGTTAGTTACTAGTTCTGTTAGATGCTAACTTTGTCAACAGTGTAACCTAGTTGGTATATGTTAAACTTGCTAACCCTGTTAAAGTGTGTTGTTAGTTAACTACATTAGATTGTATGAACTGCATGATATTGACTTACTGCCTACCTGATACATGTGTTGACTGCCAAGCACACTTTGTATCATAAACTGCATACGAAACTTTATGAACTTGAACTGATTGAGAATAAGTGCCTGATATAGGACTTGATTGATTTCTTGTGAGCATAGTTTAGCATACCGAGCAAACCAAGGTGAGTTCACACAGCCAAGGCATGGGTTTCCCGGGTGGGAATGGGATTGAATGACTTATTGCATATACTCAGATGATAGAATCCAACGATAAGATATGGCTAGACTAGTAACACTTATTGAACTGATCTTCGCACACCTGCCAAGGGTTGGCCGCGATATTATGACGGACTTCGCGCACCTGCCTTAGGAAGGCCGCGAACTAAATTTTACTAATCTTCGCACACCTGCCTGGGAGGCCGCGATACACATAAACCTAGTCTAGAACACTTGGGAAAAACATCCCCTAATCTTCGCATACCTGCCTGGGAGGCCGCGATGGAAACTAATACGATACATGACATAACGAACAAACATACTACTACTCACACTATACTATTACTGAACTATTAACTGTGAACTCGCTCAACTAGTTGTTGACTCTCTGCTGCATGCCTTGCAGGACCTTAGGTACTTATGGAGCTTGCACTAGGAGGAGAAGGTCGTTGTGGAGCATGGATCGTGGATGCCATGTTAAAACGTTTAAACAATCAAACTTAACATTACTTTGGGTTTACACTTACATACTTTGGATTTTCATTATTACGCTTCCGCTATTGATACTATGTTTGGTTTAGAACATCAATTGTATTGAATTGGGTTTTACGAACTATCTTATTTATATTATGCTATGTTCAATATGATTGATGGCTTGATCCTGGTCAGTCACGCTCCTAAGCGGTGATACCCCGCAGGTGGATTTTGGGGGTGTGACATTTGGGTTCTATTGTGCTTAAGAACCCAGCATATGCACATTCATGTGCAGTTGCAGATCTTGTTCTCACACCATCAGCTGGATTGCCAATGATATCAGAATGAACATGCCCTTTGATCCATCTTAACCTGTTTTGAACAATTGTTGGTTCTGATGGATTTGAAGTTTTAACCTGTTCAGTTATCTCTGTTTCATGTAAAGCACCAGAATTTTGATTTTCTGTTGTGCTATTTTCTTGTTCTTCAGGGTTAGTGGATGATATTTCTGATGATTTAAATGTACAAGCTTTATCATGTTCTAAAAAATCTTCTGATATCATTTCAAAGAGATGCTCATAATTTTCTTGTTTGTCAGAAAAGTTTATTTCTTTCATGTATTCATCAAAAACTTCAGTCTCTGATGAGTCATCAAATGAGACATATAAACTTTCTCTGATTGTCCTTGTATTAAGAATAAAAATTCTATAAGCTTTTGAGGACAAAGAATATCCAAGAAAAATACCTTTTTCTGCTTTTCTGTCAAATTTTTCAAGGCTTTCAAAATCATTGAAAACAAAACATCTACAACCAAATGTGTGTAAAAATTTTACACTTGGAATTCTGTTATTTATAATGTTGTAGGGTGTTTTGTTTAGCCTTTTGTTGATGAGAGTCCTGTTTTGAGTAAAACATGCATTTGCAATTGCTTCTGCCCAAAAGTGAGAGGGCATTTTGGCATATGCAAGCATCGTTCTGGCAGCTTCTACTAAGGTTCTATTTTTTCTTTCAACAACCCCATTTTGTTGAGGGGTTCTGGGAGCAGAAAAGTCATGAGAGATTCCTTTGTTTACAAGAAAACTTTCAATTTTTGAATTTTTGAATTCCGTCCCATTGTCTGATCTGATCCTTCTTACTGTTAGTTTTAACAGATTTTCAATTTTCTTTATAAAATTAATGATCAAATCAGGTGTTTCCCTTTTCTTTCTCAAAAATTCAACCCATGTATATCTGGAATAATCATCAACTATTACCAGTATATATTTCTTTCCAGAAAAACTTTCTGTACCAATGGGTCCACACAAATCCATGTGTAAGAGTTCCAAATTTTGTGTAATGGAAGATTCAGAAATTGATTTGTGAGAGCTTCTCTTTGATTTTCCCATCTCACAAGCATCACAAATTTTATCCTTTTTAGAGGATATGAAAGGTAACCCTTTTACCAGACCTTTACTTGCTAATTTGTTTAGGTTTTTGAAATTTAAGTGAGCAAATCTTTTATGCCACAACCAACTACTTCCTTTGTTAATTTTTGAAAATAAACATAGTTTAGGATGTTCATTTTCTTCTTTGATGTCAAAATATTAAATTGATTGTCTTATCCTTTTCCCACTCAAATATATTTTATTGTCATCCATTCCTATTAGCAAGCATTTTTCTGGTAAAAATGTTACCTAAAAACCTTTGTCACAGAATTGACCACAACTTAGCAAATTATATTTTAAGCCTTCAACATAAGCTACTCTTTCAATGGTCAAACATCCATACCTGATACATCCGTATCCCATTATCCTTCCTTTCACTCCGTTTCCAAAGTTCACCATTTTACCCAGCTTTGAGACAAAGTTGCTGAGTAAGCTCCTATCTCCAGTCATGTGCTTGGAGCTTCCTAAGTCGCAGTACCAGATCTGTTGCACACGATGGTCCTGAAATGAAATGATTAGAGGGTTTTAGGTACCCAGGCGTGCTTAGGTACACTTTCTGATGAGATTCTGGTTCTATTATTTCTTCTAGATGACCTTTCATCATAATTTCTGTTGAATGCTGAGCCATTAACAGAATTTTTGTTTTTCTTTTGGAGATGGTGTTGAACAAGCTTCAGTATTTCAACACACATACAGGAATCATCAGAAATTTCTGATTTTCCTTCTTGTGATGGAATCAAGGGATAGTTTTGAAAAGATGAGTGAACTACTTCTGGAGTTTTTATAAACTCTTGACTACATTCACTTCTTTTTGGTTCAAATTCTGGCTTGTCAAAGGAGTATTCAGAACATGTTGATTTGCAAGTTTCAGAATCAGATTCTGATAAGTTTTTATCAGAAATCTGTTGAGTAGCTTTTACAAAGACAGTAGGTTTGTTATTGTTTGTTCTTACATAACCCAACCCTTCTCCTTTGTTCTTTGGAGTGGACTCTATGAAATTTATGAATTCTTTTGCTTCTTGAAAACCTCTTACATTAATTTCTTTATCATTGATTTTCTTGTAAAGATCTCTTCTTTCATTTTCATAGAACTCAATTTTAGCTCTTTGATCTAAACTTTGTTCTATCAGTAATTGGTTTTCAAGAATGATTTTATTCAAGGTCCTATGCAACTCATCAGATTTTTTACCATCTGATTGGTGTTTAAAACACAAGTTTAAAAAATCTGACATGAGCTCATTTAGCTTGTGTTTAAGATCAAGATTGTCTAAACTTACCTGTTGTCCTGAAGTCTCCCCTATGTCATCAGAAAGTGCCATTAGACAGAAGTTGGCCATTTCTTCTTCTTCTTCATCAGAAGAATCATCAGATAGCCATGTATCAGTTCCAGCAATTAAGCTGACTTGCTGTTGTTGCTTCTTAGCTTCCTCAAGCTTCTTTTCATAGTAAGCAACATCTTTCAGCTTCTTGGTCTTACACTCAGATGCATAATGACCTTTTTGCTTGCACTTGTAACACACCACCTCAGCCTTTCCTTTATCGTTAGATCTAACATCTTCTTTAGATCTATCATCCATCCTCCTTCTATCATTCCTCTGGTACCTCTGGCCTCCTCCCCTCAACCTTTGCTCAAATGTTTTGGTGAGCAATGCTATTGCATCAGCAAAGGCTAAAAAATCTGATGATGAATCAGAAGTTTCAAAGGCCTGGCTGCTTGATGGTTGTGGATCATTGGAAGTTGTTTGTCTTTGTGAGTTAGAGATAAGAGCTAAAGATCCCCCTCTTTGAATGGTTTCTTCAAATATTTCTTCCTCTCTGGGGATCAAGATGCTATATAAGTCATGAAGACTCATGTTTCCTAGTTCTAAGGTTGAGGACAAAGTCATTGTAAGACTTCTCCATTCTCTAGGCAAAGCATCAAGAAATTTTATGTTTCTTTCATCATTTGACTTAGTTATTCCAAATTTCTTTAGCTCGTTTAAAAGTTTTGTGAACCTTTGATATGTGTCATTTAACTTTTCATTAGGTAAACTTTTAAACCTTTAATAGGATGAGACATTGTTTGTTCTCTTGTTTCTCTTCATCCTTTCTCCTCATTCACAAAGATTTTCCAACTGATCCCATATTTCCTTGGCTGATGCACAAGCATCAACTTGTGAAAATATGTCATTAGGGATGGCCATTATTAAGAGTGATTTTGCTCTTTCATCCCCAACCACCAGATCCTTGTCTTCCGCGCTCCAGTTTATTTCACTTTTGAGAGCACGGGAGGCAGGGATTTTTGGTGTTTGGTCAGTTGCTGGAATTGCTAGTATTTCAGTCATTGGTATATGTGGACCCCTTTCAATGGATCTAAACAGAGCTCGGTCATGACCATTAAGGAAATTGACCATCCTGATTTTCCATTGGGGGTATTCCTCTCTGACCAGAGTCGAAGGTTTGGACATAGAACCAATGTTAAAAGCATTATTCCAGGTTTGAAAGCTGGCCATATTTAGAAAAAAGAAGAAGAGCGATTGATAGTTTGAAAATATTTATTCAATCTGCTCTAATACCAATTGTTGGACCCAGTATGGCCTTAACAACTTCTTTTTACGTAATATGGCAAGTGATTTCAGTATATGTGAAAAAGATGTGTAGAAATGGAAATCAGACTTTCAAGAAACAAGACCTACAGAATTATCAAGTTTATATCACTTTGAAACATATTAGTTTAACAAGGTGATTGTAAGATTATTATCTAATACAAATGAATCTTGATTTCTGTGGGTGAGAAGAGCAGTTGGAGTTTGAGTGTATGTATGTGAATGCTAAGCTTCAAACTCAATTATCTTCTGCCTCTCGAGCCTTCTATTTATAGACGGTTGTGGGCATGAATAAACAATTGTTTATTCATGCAATAAGTCCTGCATAAAGTAGCAATTTGACATATTCATTGAATCCATAGTTCAAGTTACATTTGTAATCATGAAAACCAATAATGTCATGCTTCGGTCATGGGTGGCAGGATAGAGTTGTGATTTTAGACAAGTGGGTATGTCATCAGAATTTCTGATAAGCCACTTCATCAGAAATTCTGGTGAACAAATCATCAGAAAGTTTGATGATCAGAATTTGTCAGAAGCTATCATCAGATCCATCAGAAACGACCTTCTCTGATAATCCAAATCAACTCTTTATCAACTTGAGATTCTTTGTAGTAGATACTTTGCTTTTCAGTTGTCCCAACTGATTTTCTTCATCTTGCTGTGTTCTTCAGGACTGTTATCTTCTTCAGAGATCCAGTTGATTGAGATTTTCTTCAATACTTACAAATAAAGTTTCCTAACACTAATAATTCCTGACAGTTGCACATTTTCTTTGTTTGTTTTACCATTTCTTTCATCAGAATCTTTTACCGTTCGTTTCAGCTTTTCAAAATTTTCTGAAAGTTGACGATTTTCATGAACCAATTTTTCATTTTCTTTCCTGATTCTTTCTATGTCACTTTTATCATTTTCAATTTTACCAGTTAATTCTTTAATTCGTTCATTTGAAGCTTTTAACATTTTGTCACAGTTTAAGGTCTGGTCTTCAACATCTCTGACTCTTCCTGTCAGTTCTTCGTTCTTTTTACCGCTGAGCTAGGCAAGTGTACTATAAACCTTGCAGTTTTTCATGCAATTTTTGCAGTCGTTCTCAATCTTTGCTTTCTTACCTGACTCATTGATTGCATCATTCTGACTGACGTTGCTTTTAGACTCAGTTCCAGAACCAGAAACTACCTCTAGCTCTTTTGCTGCAAGCACCTTGTCAGCCATTTGCTTCAGGTTTTCTGCAGTGAATTCTTTCGACGTGTCAATAATCTCGTCATCAACTTTATTTGGCTGCGGCTCTTTCTCCTTTTCTTTTTCTATTTCTTTTTCGTCTCCTCCTCCCCACCACACACTCTGTCTGGCTTATTCTTCTTCTGCAATTTGCTGAGTAAGAGTCTCAACATTGACAGAATCAGGATCAACAGCTATGTTTCCTTTGGGATCTAGATAACATTCTCTATCAGCATCCCATCTATTAGCCCTTTTCGCTTCTTTCCATGTATGATAAATATTACTCTTCATGTTTTGAGCTACCATCTTTCTATTGATGTATTTCACTTCTTCTGTTCTAGTATCTTTGAAAGGAACAATCTTTGTCATAAATGCATAGGCCACTGCATCTTCTTCTGGTAGCAGTTCACTCCAATCGAAACCCTCGTCATCATGAATAACAGCAAGTGCTCTTGATTTTTCTTTGGGGGTATCTTCTAGCTGCTTCATTCTGGGCGGTTCAGATTTGTTTTGATGATAGTTTGCTCTTTTGTAATAATCCTCTCTGAATGGATTCACCGTATCATCAGCAGATGCGTTTCGACATTCACGTTTAAAATGTCCCTTTTGTTTACATTTAAAGCACGTGACCTTTGATTTATCAAAACCAAGTTTTGTGGAAGGTCCACCAATTGAATGTCTGCCTGTAATCTCCATGAACCTTTGTGCTCTCCTGACCGCACTAGCCATACACCACCTGATATCTATCAACTCCATCTCTTCTAGGTCGATCTGGTCATAATCCTCCTTGGTGAGGTTAGTGTTTCCTATCTTGCCCGCAACAAGGCTCTTGTATGATTCTAGGACAGATGCTAAAAACACCATTTGTTGCTTTGCAGATTCTTCACTAAAATTTTGAGCATTCTTCAGATCCACAGCAATGTTACATTGAAACAGATTCTTTGGAACAGATTGACTTGGAGCAGTTGACGATGAACCTCCATGATAACCACTGGTTGAACTTTCTTGATTTGATGTGTTAGAACTTTCGACTGAAAAAGCTGTCTTCGGGGACACAGTCTTTGGGATCATACTTCCTCGATAATACAGCTCAACATTCTGCTGATATGAGGAATGATTGACTTTGTTCGATTTTCTGATCTCCAACTCATGACTCTCCAATCTTTTGATTAACATATCAATCGTCAGTTTAGTTGGTTCCACTGTGTTTTTCAACATCAAAGCAAAATACTGCCAGTCTTGCTCATCAGGCAGTGAATTAAACAGTTTGTCAACTAATTCTTCTTGAGTATACACGATTCCGTGTCTTGCGAGTTCCATCTTCAAATACCCAAATCTTTCAATCATCTTTGACACAGACTCGTTCTTCAAACATCCAAACAAATCAAATTCTTTTCTTAACAACTTCTTTTTGTTTTTAACAATTTCGGCACTACCCACACATTTTACTTTCAGTTTCTCCAATAGATCTTTTGAATTGTTGTATTCAATTAATGATATAATGTCGTCCCTCACAGATTGATGAAGTAAAGTGACGCATTTATGTTCAGAAACAAATCTTTCCACTTCATTCTCTTCTATGTTTTCATAATCTGTTCTCCCGATATCAAAACCATTCTTCATGCTCTTCCAACTTTGATATGCGAAAGATTTTAGCCATTCTTCAAACGTAGTTGCCCATCGGTTGTATTCCTCTATTGCCATTAGCTTGGGCGGCTTGTTGTATGTGCCATAGGCACTATCTACACTTAAAGCATCAGAAAGAGTTTTCTTCGCACTAGGTTTTGGAGCATTTTCAAGTACCTGTCACAGTCAACAAACACTTAGAAAAATTTTCGAATGTTAAACAATTTCAAATGAAATAGATCCAAATGAAACAGCTCAAACGAAATGATCCTCGAGCGAAATAGTCCAAACGGAATGAACTTCACGCGAAATAACCACTTGGTGTGAAATAGAAGTCTTTCAAGTAAAATGACTATTTCGTGCGGAATAGTCAAACGAAATCACACTCTTCAAGCGAAATAGACACTTTTCAAGCAAAATAGCTGCTTTTGTACGAAATGATTGTTGATTTCGTATGAAATAAGGTCCAACAACTTGATTCCGTGCGAAATGACGTTCTTGAAGTTGATTTCGTGTGAAATAGCGATCACAAGTCTGATTTCGTGCGAAATGAGAATATCTATTCCGTGCGAATTGATGATGACGTCAGCATATCGGACACCTTTTTGTCAAATTGATCCAGTTTTTGGTCGAATTAAAGTCCAATTCTTTCAAGGATTCGTTAAAACAGTGTTTTACGTGATATATGTGAAATTTAGTCCATTTTAACCGTTAAATCTTGTTTAATTTTGAAAAGAATGAGTAGAAGTGAGAAAATCTGATGAAAACAAGCTGAATCGGTATGAACTCTTCGTCCTGTGCTCTGATACCACTTGTTGGATTGTTGTGTGACCCGAATGAGTCAATCAGAAGAGTTTTGAGTCAAAATCAAAGGCGAAATCAGTGATTCTGACTTGATACAGCTTGATTCTCCATAATTATCTTCTTATTAATGATTTCAAAGCTTTTACAGATCGTTTGACAAACCGGCAGCACCTCGGCTATGAAATTGGATCGGTATAAATGAACCAGCAGCTCAGGTATTTATAGAGGTGGTGATTTTGTACAAAATCTATACAAAAGGTCATTTCGTGCGAAATACCTATGTGTTATTTCCTGCAAAATAGATCTTTGCTATTTCGTGAGAAATACCCCTTTTACATGCAAAACCCAATTTCTAACCTGCTGAGCACTGATTTATCCTATCTAGACACAAGACTCTATAAAGACTAAGTTAACAGACATTTATGCACCAACACCCTAGAAAAGCATATTCTAAATGAGATGGAAGGACCTTAAGCTCCAAGGGTGGGGGTTGGGTGGTGTCATCACTAACAGCTAACGCTTCGGGAATCAAAGGAATTCCCTCACCTTCTACTTCATCCAACCTCAACGACTCCTCCTCTACTCTCTCTCCTCCTAGTAAGTCGGCTCCACTAATGTACTCTAGACAATGGTCAACACATGAGATAAAAGAGTTCAAGAAATATACGGAATGGCAAGGACCACTATAGTCATCGGAACCTCTCGGGTGGTTCATGGAACGATCTAGCTCAAAGGTGACTCTCTCCTCACCGACTCTAAGTGTGATTTTACCATCGAACACATCTATGAGGGTTTCCATATCAAGAATGACGAACTTGGCGGGAAAAACAAACTTGTCGACCTTAATAAGCAAATTCTCAACAATACCCCTCGGGTATTTCACGGACCGATCGGCTAAAGATAATGTCATATGGGTAGGTGAAAGTTCGCCTAAGTCTAGCTTCTCATAGAGAGAAAACTGCATCAAATTGATGCTAGCACCTAGGTCGGCTAAGGCTCGAGTATTGGTGTTACTACCGAAAAGACATGGAATAGTAAAAATGTCGGGATCGGTAAGCTACTCCAGAAGCTTATTCAGAACGACTGCGGAGCACCCTCCATTCAATGGGACATTCGACAACTCCACTAACTTCTCCTTGTTTCTAAGAAGGTCCTTTAAGAACTTCGTGTACTTGGGCATAGATTGGAGTGCTTCAATGAAAGGTAGATTAATCTTCAATTGCTTGAAGATATCTAGGAATTGCCCGTATTCCTTGGAGTACTTTTGGTTCCTAAGACGTGTAGGAAACGGGACACGCAAATGATCTACGAGTGGAGAAGGTCTAATGTCTACGGGTGGTTTCTCCACTTTCTTCTCTCCTTGAGGCTCGCCGGGCTGTGCGGTACTTGTTGGGCTTAGCCTAGGTTGCACTTTGTCGGGAGCCTCCATCTCGATTTCTTCATCTACAATCTCCTCATATTCCTCTACTACTCTCTCCTCAACTCTCGGGTTCCCTACGATTTTGCCACTATGAATGGTAATGGCTTTGGCATGGGCGTTAGGGTTCGGTTGGGTGTTACCTGCAAACTGACTGGGTAACCTCTCTTCAAGTTTCCTAGACATGTCACCTACGACTCTTTGAAGGTCTTATAAAGAGGCTTGGTGGTTCTTAAGCATAAGGTCGTGTTCGGTAAGGATCTTTTGGGTGGTTTGGTCCTTAACGACTAACTGGCTCATCATTGCCTCTATCCTCTCAAGGCTACCCCCTAAATCATAACTTGAACCCTGAACTGGTTAAACCTGACTACTTGACCCCCCATCCTTAACCTGCCCATTGAACCCCTTATTGAACTGCCCATTTGAACCCTACCAAAGAATGAACCTTGCCCCCTATTTGGATTTTGAGCTAATTGGAAACCAGGGGGACCATTGGAATGAAAATTATTATTATTATTATTATTATTATTATTATTATTATTATTATTATTATTATTATTATTATTATTATTATTATTATTAAAATTATTATTAAAATTATTATTAAAATTATTATTATTACGCCAACCCGAATTAAAATTACTACCGAACCCACTAGGTTGACCTCTACCTAAACCCCCTCCCACGAAATCGACCTGCTCCTCACCAACTAACAATGGACACGCATTTGTATCGTGACCCCCTCGACAAAACTCACACTTATCAACCTTTGCCTTAATCTCCTTGAGCTCTCTAGTAACGTTTTCTAGTACGACGGCTATACTAGGGTCCATAGTGATATGGTTCACCCCACGAGTGGGTGCACTAGTAGTGGTATTTGAATTGCCACTTTAATACCGTTGATCAGATCGCGACTGAGATTGAGATTGGGCAAATGCCTCGAAACGCTCTAAACACTCGGCGACAGTAAGAATGCCCATCATATGTAACACCACATAAATCGTGTCCAATTATACATAGACACGTGTCCTAAACTCCGGTTATGCGAAAGATTGAGTTTAAGGGACTAAAGTTGACAAAAAAGTGAAAATGTGCAAACGAAAGGACTAAAAGTGTCAACATGCCAAACTTGGGCCTCTGAATGACCACACGTGAAGAAAATATTCTTAAATGGGTGATTGATTGGGTATACGAAGTCGTTTGTGAAAATAATCGGAAGATTATAAATTACAAGGGTTAAAAGTGTCAATATGTCAATTCTGACCTCTGAGTGGCCTTTTAACGAAACCGAGGCTTTGTAATATTCAAATATACTCCCGAGAATATGTGGTAAAAATTTCACGTGATTCCGAGATCGTTAAGCATGTTTTCTAAACTTTGGGTTAAAAGCGTCAACTTGATGAAACTTGCTTTTATAAAGGAATTTAACGAACCCGAGCTTAAAGAAGTTAGTTTATTCTTCATAGAGCCTTAACTTACTAACTACAAGGGCCCTACATGTCAACAACGAAGTTAAAAAAGGCTAAAAACAATCAGGGACTGAAACTGCCAACATTTAAACTTGTTTTACCAGTAAACATGGTCCAGGCGGTCCGCGTAAGACACCCCTTAAGTCTTACACGTCCCGCGAGAGAGTGCCAGCGACAGAATTGAGCTGCCAGGTGCAGGTTTGGTTGTTCCACCGCCTTTGCATAGGTTGTGACGACCCTTGGAGCTATATGTCGGTTCAATTTACTAACTAGGACATCTGGGATGATCCCAGGGCCCCCAATTACACCTGGAAATGATCAAGATCAATGGAATTTACTATATAAGTGAGCTTGGACTTGTGTTCTTGGCACATCATTTGCAACACTTCACTTGTGGGACTTGCTCTGGAGCTCTCAGCAGTAACAAGAGGATTACAAGTGTAGAAAAGATTGCTAGGACCATTAGTAAGCTTCTAATTACTTATTTAGTTGTTCAATTTAGCCTAATTACTTAAAAGTCAAACTTAGTGTATAATCAGTTTGACTTTCATTTTAATTACATGTGGCTTAACCACTGATCAAATTGAAAGTGGTTATGAAACCACATTAGTATAGGTGATTAACCCTTAAAAGGGTGTCTCCTAATTATCTCGTTTGACTGATTAAATGTCGGGTCAAATTAGTTTTACAAAAAGTCAAACTGGACAGATATGATAAAAATGATTCTAATTCATAAACCAGAGGTTCTAAATTACATTTTAACATTCTAATGACTTGGTAATGACTATCTAAACATGTTTTATCAGTCCTAACCCGACAATTTATAGTCTAAGGGCAGATTATAACTGAAAGTCGCAAAAGCTTGACTTTTGCTTTGCCTTTCAGTTCTGACCCATTCAAGCTTAATTCTTCCATGTTTTAAGCTTCCATTAGGACCACATTACATTGTAGTATAACCCTCTGAAGTTATATTGCATGGTGCTTAATCGTTTGTAATATATGCTCTTGATCGTAATTGTGCTCATTAATGCCTAAAACGCCAGTTTTGCATAAAACCGAGATTTTTAGCAATGTGAATAAACTAAAACCTTTGCTACTGATATTTAGACATGTCCCGAAAATTTGACATCAGTTTGAGGTCTAGAATGGGAGTTATGCTCAATAGCGTAATTAAGGGACTTTTTAGTATTTAAAAGGCGTAATTAGCATAATGGCTATCTAAACCCGACTTTTGACACCAATCTTTTTACCTACTGATGTTAAATAATATTTAGGGATTTTTGAAGATTTTTATTTATTTTTAGGCTGAGCATAACATAGGATTATAGCCTAAATTTGGTATTTGTCGGTTTTACCCTTTTCATCCATAAAATGAGTTTTACCTAACATTTTTATGCCAAACTTTTTGCTACTGATTCCATATGATAAATATAATATTTTGAACTTTATAAACTGACCAAAATCTCAGATTTCCTATTTTTACCATATTAGCCCTTTAAATCGCATTTTAAGCGTTTTTAGCACCTAGTATGGGTCAAAACTATATTTGTCATATAAAACTCATAACCTACTGATGTTTTAAGCTAATTTATATATTATTACAGTAAGCTAAAGTATTTAAACTCAGAAACCTATTTAGCCTTTAAAAGCCTATGTAAATTTACCAAAATGCCACTACGGTGCATAGTTAGTTATAAAAGATATATTATTCATATATTAAGTACCCTACTGATATAACTCATAAAAATACATGTTTTTACTAATCTAATCAGACCTGGAACTCGGTTTTATAAATAAACTCTTTTATGAGCATCAAAATTACCAAAATGCCCTTATGGGACTTATTTTGGTTTGAAATGCTTTTTGGGCATAAATGTTAATATACTACTGATATATTAACATATTTTAAGGATAATAATGATTAAGACCTGTTTATAATTTGTCCGGTTACCTGTTACGCATTTACGCGTTCGGGTCGGTTTACGTGACTAGTTTACGTAAAATAGCCGAAACAGGCTTAACCTTGTCATTAAATCCTCATTTTCCAGAATGTGTTTAAGTTACCCATATTATACAAGTATCCAAGCTTGTCGAGTCTAAATCACATTCTATCCCGGTCTCCGCTTAATCTACCGGTTAGGTCCGTAAGGTTTCCTTCTAGCTAGCCGGTCTAAGTCCTTGACTTAATTAAAGACCCGTTAGAATCCTAACAGGCTAATTAAACCTTCCATACAGATTAATAGCTTCCGGTAAAAAGTGCCTTTCAAGAACCTTAGGAATTTACTCCTACCACCAGGTAAATAGTTTTAACTTATTTTCCCTATACGGGCTTGGGATATGGTATATTAATACCGCTTGGTCGGGTATGGGATTATTTTGTTGGATTGTGATTTAATAAATCCGCATGACCCGTTTTAATCTGTATTATTTGATAATATAAACATTTGGGGGTTAACGACCATGTCCTGGATATCCTCGACTCATTTAAGTTATTAATGGCCACGACCTATGCACGGGGTGCATGCATGCACCTGACAGATGCAAATGCTAAATATTAAATTACCCACAAGTTGGGGATAACTCCTCTGTGAGTTCTATAAGTGGTGAGTCAGTTAATCATGCCCGGCTTCCAAACCGGCCCCACTTGTATGACAAATATGTAAAGCTGTATACAAGATCTTAACAAAGATTGTCCCAAGTTATAAAAGATTTGTGCCATGTCACCTAAATCAATTTTCTTAAATGTTTTCAAAACGTGTCAGTTAAATTGTATTTACCAGTGTATACTGATGTATTTTCCTAAAGATTGAATTGACAGGTACTTCTTGTAATAGGCTGGAGCTATAGGGTGTTATAGAGGATCTTGCAAATCCCATAGATACCCGGAGTCTGTAGTTTTTGTTTCTTTGTACTTTATGATCTGCCTGTGGATCTTATTACATTCCAGTCTGTATTATTCATGTACTCGAATAGCGACAGACAATATGGTTTGTAATAGTTTATTTACCCAGCCTTCCGCTGTGCTATATTATTGTGTGTGTTGACAATGATGATATCAACTACGTCACGATACTCCCCGCCGGGCCCAACGGTAACACGTGGAAATATTGGGGTGTGACAGGTTGGTATCAGAGCCAACATTGAGTGAATTAAACACTAACCTTTTGTGTTTAATCTCAATGACACAATAAGCACATTCCTTAGACTCTCGAGTCTAGGCAAATGACCTAGGATGTATCTTTATCTTTCCTTTGTTGATTATTATGTTTTATTTTATTTTTGTTTTCTTGTTCCAACAGGAAGTTCACCAACATGCCTCCAAGAGTAAGAGGACGAGGCAAGGGCCCCATGCATGGGGGACCGTCGTCTGCTGGACCATCTCACAGACGCACTCCATCGGCGTCCTTATCCTCCTCCGACTCTCACGATATGTGGGGTCAACCTTACGAGCCGGCAAGACATTCAGTCTTGCTAAGCTCATCGCCTTCTTTTCATCCGTCTTTCGGGCCATTTGCTCCAGACGAGCCCGAACACTCTCACCACTCTCAACAATCTCATCATTCGCATGAGTCTTACCCACCGCATAACTCTTTGCAATCTCATTCGTTTCATCATTCTGACTCCCCCTACTCCCCGGGACAGTTCAACCCAGCAGATTATGTTAACGACTTTCTTGGCTACAACCCTTTGGGCCCTGAGGACCATTTCTCTCAGGAAATGGAGATGGATGATGACCCCGACCCGGAGATGCAAATAGGAACCCCGGGCCACCCTATCAGCATATCTAGTGGGTCTCCGTTTCAGGGATCCCCATACCGTGGGCCCGACTCTTTCCAAGAGAGGATGGGTACCTATGATTGGTATTTTACCCCGTCATCCCATAACTCTCCAGCCCAACCACCCTTGGTTGAACCTCAACTTCAAGCTGTTTCACCACCACCACTCCCGGTAGAGGAGCCACCGCAGCCACCTCCTGAACCTCTGAGGCGAAGGAGGAACACACGCATGTCTGTACGAGGAGGACCCCGCTTTATTTCTCCTCATGGTTCGAGTTCCTATCCTCCTATCCCAGAGGACCCCCAGATGGGTGGACCCTCAAACGAGGCACCGGAGGCTAATCCTCCACAAGCTTCTTATGCACCACATCAGCCGCCTGCGGGTTTTGATAACCCAATCCCGGCGTACCCAGGTTCATCCGGGTACAATCCTTTTGAGAACCCGTCGGGATATCCATCGGGCTATGGAACTCATGACCCATATCTTACGGCTGCGCAGTATCATCATCTTTATCCTCCTACTTACCCTCCTATGCATCCAGCTGGATATCCGATGCAAGGTTATCAGTACCCTCCATACCAGCCACCTCCTCCCCAGCAGCTACAGCAACAGCAACAAACTCAGGAAATCCTAGAGAGGTTGGATAAGGTCGAGCATAAGACTAAGAAGAACAAGGAGAGGAATACTAGCTTCATGAAAGGCCTCGCCAACCTTATTAAGGGGAAGAAGAAGTAGAGGATTGTTTTGCTTTCTTGTTTATTGTAATTGTGTCCCTGCGTGGACATTTGTTTAGTTTTTGTATCAAATCCCTGCGTGGACTTATTTTCCTTTCTGTATGCCCCTGCGCGGGTAGTTTGTCTTTTCCTAAGTCCCGTTTAGGGCAGTTGTAGTTGTTTTCATAGTAATGAAGTTTTAACTTTGGTTTTAATTGTGTATTTTATTACACCATGTTATCTCTTTTCAATTTACAATTGATCTGCCAAAGAAACTCTTAGAGGTATAACCTAGCCAAGGTATTAATTGACTATGATGGTACAACCTTTTTAAGATAGCAAATCTCTGTTAACATCTGAAAACATGTTAACATTCCCAGCTGTGCGGTACGAGAAACCACACGAGCTTTCAAAAGGTACTTGGATTTTTCCAAGTCATATAAAGCCAAAATGATCATTGCGAATCATGACTAGTAAACATCAGTGTGATGTATACACCAAGACATCCATTTGAGATGCGTGCTTTAAGCAAAGGTGTAAAATGACAATGAAAGTACAATTTATAAGCTTCTTGTCAAAAAGGTGATGAACTTTGTTCAGACCTTAAAATATCATTGATCTTTGAGATCGTTAGTTAGAATCTCAACTCGTCCTTGTGACAAGCTTTTTAAGCTATTTTAGTGTCCTTCGAAACGAGTTTAATGATAAATAAAATGTCTTTTATGACATTGGCAGTTGTGAAATTTCTATTTTCCCCTGCCCAATAATGTAAAGAATAATGCATTCTATTAACTTTTAGTTATGACTTGAAATGGTCTAAATGGTTTAATAATACCATGATCATTGGATCATCAGTGCGATGAATCTATATGTAAATTTAAAAGATTATTATTTCCTATATTATAGCATCCTGAAATGGCTGGCTCAGACGAAGCAAACAGTCATCCAGCAGAGGGCAACACCAGAATCAATATTACTGGTGCTGAACTGCAGGCCCTAATCACCGTAGCGGTTTCTCCAGCGGTAAAGGCTAAATTTAAAGAGTCGAGTGTCGTTCGGTCTCAAACTCTTTCGAGAACCCATTCCACATAGGAAGAGTGAGTCCATGCACTCGTCTAACCAGGGCAGTGTACCCAAGAAACAGGTTGTTCTTGAGTCTACCCCCAGGCACACCAAGGGATGTACCTACAAGTATTTTATTTCTTGTAAGCCGAGAGACTTTACAGGAGAAAAAGGGGCGATAGATTGTATGAAGTGGTTAGATGAGATGGAAACGGTGATAGATATTAGCGGTTGCGCTAAAGAAGATGTGGTCATGTTTGTCTCCCAATCTTTTAAGGGCGATGCCCTTACGTGGTGGAAAGAACTTGTACATTCCACTGGGAAAGTGCATTTGTATAATCTTTCATGGGAGAAGTTTGTTGATCTGGTTAAGGACACTTATTGTCCTCAGCATGAAGTAGAGCGCATAGAGACTGATTTTCTCACCCACGTGATGAAGGATCTAGACTGTAGATCCTATGTGACTAGTTTCAATTCCATGTCAAGGCTTGTACCGTATTTAGTCACACCTGAGCCCAAGCGCATTGCGCGTTTTATTGGTGGTTTGGCCCCTGAAGTTAAGGGGAATGTTAAGGCTTCAAAGCCAACCACCTATAGATCCGCTGTGGATCTATCTTTATCCCTCAGTTTGGATATTGTGAGGAGTAGGGCGAAGAAGAATTCTGAAGAGGGGAATAGGAAGAGAGAGGATGATCAGTCCTCCCAGTCTAACAAGAAAGGAAAAGGGAACTCTGGTTCCAAGAAAGGGCAAACTGGTGATAAGCCCAGGTGTAAGACTTGCCACAAAATGCATTTTGGCAAGTGCAACCGAGACCCACAGGCTAAACCGTGTGGAATCTGCAAGAAGAAGGGGCACAAATCTGTTGAGTGCCGGAACATTAAGGATGCAACCTGTTACGGTTGCAATGAAAAGGGGTATATCAAGACCAATTGTCCCAAGAATGCGAAGAAGCCTAAAGAGGCTAAGAAGAGCAATGCCCGAGTGTTCCAGATGCAGGCACGGGAAGCGGTGACCGATGATAACGTCATAACAGGTACCTTCCTCATCAATAATATTTATGCTAGAGTCTTATTTGATTCTGGGGCTGATAAGTCCTTTATAGATCATAAGTTTTGTAAGTTGTTGAATTTGCCTATTAAGACTCTAGACGTAAAATATGAGGTAGAACTCGCTGATGGTACCTTAGAATCCGCCTCAACTCTTCTTGATGGATGATCAATATCCATTAAGAACCATTCTATCCCGCTATCCCTCCTGCCAATGAAATTGGCTGGTTTTGATATAGTTTTAGGCATGGATTGGTTGTCGCATAACCAAGCCCAAATTGCCTGTGATAAAAAGCTTATCATTATCAAAACCCCCTTCGGTGAATCAGTCACTATCCAAGGAGACACACAATACGGGTTGCCCAG
This sequence comes from Helianthus annuus, assembly GCF_002127325.2. Lineage (NCBI taxonomy): Eukaryota > Viridiplantae > Streptophyta > Magnoliopsida > Asterales > Asteraceae > Helianthus > Helianthus annuus. Next base: position 109,111,282 of record NC_035445.2, on the reverse strand, counting down.
CAATGTGTCTATCCTTAAGGTCTCCCAGTGTTTGAAGGGTGGATGTGTCATCTACATGGCACAAGTGACTGTGAATGATCCAAAACCGAAGATTGAGGACATTCCAATTATTTCAGAGTATCCTGATGTCTTTCCTAACGAGTTACCTGGATTACCTCCTGGGAGGCAAGTGGAATTCAGGATAGACATCCTTCCAGGATCTGCGCCTATTGCACGAGCTCCATATCGTCTAGCGCCTACCAAGATGAAAGAGCTCAGAACTCAACTTGATGAGTTATTGGAAAAAAGGTTTCATTCAGCCCAGCTCTTCGCCTTGGGGAGCTCCAATCTTGTTTGTGAAAAAGAAGGACGGATCAATACGTCTATGCATTGATTATCGCGAATTGAATATGGTAACGATCAAGAATCGTTATCCTTTACCCAGGATTGATGACTTGTTTGATCAACTCCAAGGAGCGAGTTATTTCTCAAAGATTGACTTGAGATCTCGGTATCATCAACTCAAGGTTCGAACTGAAGATGTTCCAAAGACGGCATTCAGAACGAGATATGGACATTTTGAATTCTTAGTGATGCCTTTTGGGCTCACTAATGCGCCTGCAGCATTCATGGATCTCATGAATAGAATCTGCAAGCCATACTTAGATAAGTTTATCATTGTCTTTATAGACGACATACTTATTTACTCTCGTAGCCAAGTGGAACATGAAAAGCACCTTCGGTGTATTTTAGGACTACTTCGACAGGAGAAGTTGTATGCCAAATTCTCCAAGTGTGAATTTTGGCTTCGTAAGGTCCAGTTCCTTGGACATGTTGTCAGTGAACAAGTTATTCAAGTAGATCCTGCCAAGGTAGAAGCTGTTATGAATTGGGAAATACCTAAGACACCTACAGAAATTCGTAGCTTTCTGGGTTTAGCAGGATACTACAGAAGGTTCATTGGGAATTTCTCAAGAATATCTGCACCATTAACCTCTTTGACCCGTAAGAATGTAAAGTTTGACTGGGGTCCAAAGCAGCAGGAATCCTTTGAGATTCTGAAACAAAGATTGAGCAATGCTCCGGTATTATCTCTACCAGAAGGAGTTGAAGATTTTGTTGTTTACTGCGATGCTTCACACACGGGTATGGGGTGTGTACTTATGCAGCGAGGCAATGTAATTGCTTACGCATCACGACAGTTAAAGGTGCACGAAAAGAACTACACCACCCATGATTTGGAACTGGATGCCGTAGTATTCGCACTAAATCTGTGGAGACTGTTGGTGCACTTATGTCTGTACTTTGTCTGTATTTTGTCATGATACAAAACGATGTCTTTTGTTAGTCTGGGTTACGTCTTTTGTTGGTCTGTATATGTGTTTTGATGTAAGTTTGACCAAGTCAACCATCCTCCTGGTTTGACTTGGCCAAACAAGTAACACATAGATTGTAAGTTTGTTGTGTCGAAGGATGTCATCGAAGGATTGTTTATATCCTTCGATGTGCTCGAAAGATAACCTTCGATGGATGCAGTTGGACCTCGAAGGATATACAATCCTTCGAGGTATATGTGGATCCTTCGATAGCTGTATGATCGACAGATCATCTTTCGAGCAGTCAATCTGATCCTTCGACCAGTCTAACTGTTATGGGTATATATATGGGTTCACTTCACAGAACAGATAGAGAGACAGAAAGACATCCGATAGAGTTGTATGTGAGTGAACCAAGTCTTGTAGAGAGTATTTTCAGTTTGGTCAAGGGCTGTAACCGTGTCCACTGAAATACAAGAGAAAACTTTGATATCTTGTGTGTCTACCCTTTCTCTTTGTAGCTTGTGTTCTCATATAACTACCGGTTTGCATTCTAGCTTGGATTCCGCACTTGCTAGTGTGTTAAACATAACAAGGATAAGGTTTAACCTCGACCTCCGGGGGACCTACAAGTGGTATCAGAGCCGTGGCTCTTTTCCTTGTTAAAAACCGAGTTTATACAAGACTTTGGAGTGTTTGGACAAAACTCACTTGGTTTAGCACCCGTTTTTAGTGTTTTTCTTGGATTTCTTGACGTAAAAACGTGTTCTAAACTAACCGGGTGTGTTAAAGGAAGGTTTGGGTAACTTAAAATCTTGTTTTAAAGGGTTTGGTAATTTCCGGCCAAAATTCCGGCTTACTCCGGTGACCGGTTTCTGGATAAGAACCTTCTATTTTAGGCAATTTTTTATTAGTCAAATCTGAGTTGGTGAAAAGGTAAGGTCTGAACATACCTTTCTGCCGAAAGTTGTCTACCAACCAATCACCTTTTTCACCAACCTGTCACCTTTTGTCAGCTGTGTCAGTTCACATCGAAAGATATCCTTCGAGGTCGAAAGATCATCTTTCGATCAAAGGAGGTTCGACAGATATTGATCCTTTGAACATCCTTCGAAGTCTGTGATTTATCTTTCGAGCCAAGGAATCTTTCCGAAGGATATATTGTTCGATCTACTGTTACTATTCGAAAGATAAGGATCCTTCGTCTTGGAGAATCTTTCGAAATCATTGTTCGAAATTCAACAGTGATCTTTCGAACACTGTTGATCCTTCGAACAAGTACTATCTTTCGACCCTTATCTGTTTAAATTTAACAAGTTGTGTTTTTCAGGTCTTTCGATCCAGGATCTTTTGGCTGTTTGTTTCATTTCAACATATTAACATAGTTTGTGAAAATTAATTTTTCAAATTTTAAATCAATTTTCACTTAATATATTAATTTTTATAAAATGGGAACAAACCGTCAGTGGGATCCAACCGCGTGGACTACAACAACTTTGACTCCACAATCATCAGCTACGCAATCTGCGTCAGATTTCGACAAAACTGCATGGATGCGAGCTATTGCCCCACCTCAAGCTGCAATGATAACTGCAAATCAATGGGCATTGGTCACAAATCAAAGCAGCAGCATTCAAGCAATGATGCAGAACGACAGTGAAACTGGTACAAGCAAAACCGCCAAAGCTAAATCACATCAATGATTGGGGATGGTGGAAAGAAAGGCTGAGAACTTATGTTCAAGGGCAAGGTCAAGATCTATGGATGTGTTTCTTCACCGCATTTGACAATGATTTGGAAGTTGCAGGATCTAATCCAACAACTTACAGCACTATGTCGGATGATGATAAGAAGAAATATGAGTTAGAAAAGAAAGCATTCATGATTCTCACACAAGCTCTTCACAGAGACATTTACCACCAGTTTGTTTACTGCACGACCACTAAAAGCTTGTGGGATATGCTCACGTTACGATGTGAAGGAAATGCTCAATCTAGAAAGATCAAGCAAGAATTACTGAAGAAAGAGTTTGAAGGATTCACGTGTATGGAGAATGAGACTTTGGCAGAGTTATCTACAAGGTTCCATCACTTGTTGAGCGAGATGTTTACTTTTAAAGTCACTGCCACTCCACAAGAAATGGTGCAGAGATTCGCTGATAGCTTACCAGCAAAGTGGAGCAGTTTTCTTGAAATTCTCAAAGAAAATGGTGTTCTAGACACAATCACCGTTTATGAGCTAATTCAAAAATTGGAGAACAAGGATGTAGAAGAAAAGCTTAAGGCAAAAAGAACACTAACTCCTCAAAATCCAGAGATGTACTTTGGGATTGCAGGAGGTATCTGTGGAGAAAAACCAGCCTCTCAACACGCGAAGCTTCAAACAGCTTTCATCTCAAACACCGGACCTTCCACAACAAATCAGTTTGATCCTTCAGCATATACGAAGATGTATTCAAGACCAGATTCTTCTTCTCAACAACAGTATGTGCAACCGACAGCTCAGCAATTCACACCACCGCCTTTCTTAGACCCAAGCAGAGCTCAACAGCAACAACCGCAACAGCAAGGGTTTTATGGAAGCTCTTCAAACTTTCAAGCCACTTCCAATCCAAACACAGTCAGATTAGACACTTCCAACTTTTCAAAAGTCACTGTCGAAATAGCCAAGGAGCATATGGAGATGTTGAATACCTTGGTTAGTGCTTATTGTGGATTAGTCGCAGGTCAGATTGGGAATATCAATCTAACCAATGAAGATTATCAGCAAGTGGATAGAGAAGAGTTTGAAATGATGGATATCAAATGGGCTCTTGCTAGTGCAATTCAAAGAGCAAAGGAGTTTATGGAAAGGACAGGGAGAACCAACTTGGAAAGAAACAACAACACCAAGTATGGTTTTGATAAGAATGCTGTCACTTGCTTTAATTGTGGTGAAAAGGGTCACTTCAAGCGGGAGTGCCAGAAGCCACCTAAGCAAGGAAATCAGAATCCCTTCAGGAATCAAGGACAGCCACAACAGCAACAGAACAACAATTCTGTCAGATCAATAGTTCCTGTTGGAGGAAATGCATCTGGATCCGCAAACACTAATCCCCACAGAGGATTGGTTGTTCAAGCTGATGAAATCTGCAACTGGAATCTTCAGCTTGGAGAAGGAGGAAATGGTGGAACAGCATGTTATGCTAAAGTGATTGAGAAGGTAGTAGAACCCGTGTCTGCTGGTGAATCTTCAGAAGATGAAGATAGTTCGGGTTATAGTGGGAGCATGGATGGGGAATCACTTAATGCTGGTGATTTATCAAGTGATGCTTTAGATTTGGAAGTTGATGAGCTTTTGGCTGAAGCTGAAGCATTATGCAAGAGGAGATCTATTCTCTGCCAGAAATCTGCTGGAACTTCTGAGAAGCTTGCTAAGTTTTTCTCTGAAGATGGATCTTTTTCTTTTCATACAGCCTTTATGGCTCACGTAGAAGGTCAGACTTCTCAGGTATGTGATACTAATTCTGACTCTATTTCTGTTCCTATTGAATGTGCTAAGTGTTTAGAATATGCTGAAAAGGAAAGTCAGTTTGAAATCACACACAAACACAATCAAGAATTGATTGTAGATCTTTCTAAAGCAACCGAAGCTAACTTGTTTTTAACCAGAAATGAAAAGGAATTTAAAGCAACAATTGCGTCATTAAGACATGTTGTTTCAGAATTACAAAAGGCTGTTTTGCGAAAACAACATGCTAACAATAATCTTATTGACACAATTGAAAAGCAAATGGTAGAGTTAGCAACAGCTCGATGTGAATGTGAGACAATTAAGCAGAAACTGGAAAGCTATTCCAATTCCCGCTATGTATTGGATCACATCATTGACGTTCAAAAGAAAAAGGGGGATACAAAATGTATTGGATTCAACTCATGTCCTCCCCCAATGAATCACAATTACTCCAAATTGCCTGATGACGAGGATATGCCCCGTTTTGAACCTACTGTGCCACTCGGTCTAGATGACTTTGTAGCAGGCCTCGGGTTCACAACTGGTACATCATCCTCGAGTCAATCAGAATCTGAGAATGTGACAGATTCATCGTGTGTTAAGGAACAGAGTCCTCCCATTATTGAGGATGCTGATTCTTCGGACGATGAATCTGAAGAAATTGTGAAACAACAGTCTAACTCGGTTACAACAGATATTCCTATCGAGAATCACATTCTGTGTGATCCACCAGTGAAACCGAGTAAGACTGAAATGTCAAAAGCAATGGAATCCCTTGTAGTTAGCTCTGAAGGGAATAACTTGTTGTATACGCTCAAAGGAGATAGCAAAATCTACTCTAACAAAGATTTTCCAATTAAAAATGTAAATCAAGATTTAATTGAGCAAATTTTTGAAGGATGCACTGATAAGTTTTTGGGGAACAAAAGTGGCAAAGTTACAGTCACTCAATGTGATCCAATTCCGTGTGAACAAATTAGAAAACAATATGGAAACCAAAAACTACCAATTGAGCGAAAACGACAAGTCAACTCCGGAAAGGGTAAGGTACAGGAAAAGAAGGCTCAGAACAGGAATGTTCAAGCACCTAAAGTTCAGCAGCCTATGACTGAACAACCAAAGGTTCAACAACCTAAAGTTGAACAGTCTAAGGCTACTCAACCTAAGGCTGCACAACCTAAAATTCAACAATCAAGGGTTGAGCAACCTAAGGTTCAACAACAAAAGGTGCAAAACAAAAGAGCTCCTGTTAAGAAACAAGAACCAAAAATGAACTTTGTTGGATCAACTGGTTCAGACAAACTTGAAACATTTCAGGATAAATCTAACGTTGATTTTGTAAAACAAGTTAGAATTTTAAAACGAAATGATCAGAATAATTACACCCAACACACCAACGGATGTGATTTAGGTCCTAGTACGTCTAGATCACAAAGTTCATTGTCTGGTTCTTACTCTGGTCATCAACATGTTTCTCCGAGGTTTGTAGAGCGGAGAACATGTTTTGAATGTGGCACAGTTGGGCATATTGTAAGATATTGCCCATACCTGCAAAAGCTGAAGTCAAAAACGAGTGCTCCCCAAGAAATCAATTACCAAAAACGACCAGTTTCCCCGAAACAGGACCCACGTGTCTTGAAAGAAAGGGAAAAGAAGCTAAAGCAAAAGAATCAAAAGGTAATTGAAAAGGCCTTAAAATCAGAGGTCAAAGAAGAAAAACCTGTACAAGCAAAACCTGAAACTGTAAAACCAGTAAATGCTAAAACAATACATTCAAATACTGGTAAACGACAAACAGCTTGGAAGCAAAAGCAGGTAATTCAATCAGGGGGAGCACCACAAGTTCTTTTTCCTAATCATCAAGTGATTGAGATCACCTTCCTTGATGATCAAGGACGACCCAAGTCCACAAAGGCTTGGGTCCCCCTCTCAAACTGATAAGTTAGTTGCATGTGCAGGCGGCTCCAGGAGGAACTATTAATAGTCATTGGATTGTTGATAGTGGGGCTTCCAGGCACATGACGGGCGACTATCGTCTTCTTTTCGATGTGCGAAGTATAAGAGGAGGATATGTTGCGTTTGCTGGAGACAAAGGAGGGTATATCACCGGCGAGGGAATGATCTCAAATGGAATTGTGAGTTTCGACAAAATCAATTATGTGCAACAGTTGGATCACAATCTCCTGAGTGTTTCTCAGATCTGCGACAAGAAGTTCACCGTGCATTTTGATGATGCCGGTTGTTATGTGCTGAAACCAGGGTTCAAGATTCCCGCAGAATGGATTCTCTTATCAGCACCAAGAGTTAATGATTTGTATGTCCTTGATATGAGCCAAGCAATAACTCAGTCCAAACAAGTTACTTGCTTTATTTCAAAAGCCACTGAAAAGGAGACGATCTCTTGGCACAGACGGATGGGTCATATTCACCTCAGAAAAATGAATCACCTTGTCAAAAACAATCTGGTGAGAGGTGTCAATGTGAAGAATTTTCAACTTCAAGATGTCTGTGTGCCGTGTCAGAAAGGGAAGCAGATCAAGAAATCACATCCATTGAAAAAGGTTAACACTGTAAACATGCCACTCGAACGTCTGCATATGGACCTTTTCGGCCCAGTCAAACACAAGAGTGTGCACGGTGAGGTTTTCTGCTTGGTAGTTACTGATGACTATTCAAGATTTTCATGGGTTGACTTCATGGTTCACAAGAGTGAGACTCCAGAAATTCTAAAGAATTTGATCACCTTGTTGGAAAATCTTTATAATCTAAAGGTGAGGCGAATTCGAAGCGACAACGGAACCGAGTTCAAAAACAGGGTTATGGATGAATTTTGCACTGCAAAAGGAATCCTTCATGGATACAGCTCTCGGTACACACCACAACAAAATGGAGTCGCTGAAAGAAAGAACAGAACCTTAATTGAGACTGCAAGAACCATGTTGGTTGAGTCTCAGCTTCCAGTTCGATTCTGGACTGAAGCTGTTGCCTCGGCTTGCTACACGTTAAACAGGGTTCTCACAGTGAAAAGACATGGCAAAACGTGCTTCGAACTCCTACACAAGAAGACTCCTGACTTGGAATATCTAGAACCTTTTGGTGCACCATGTACCATGATTGAGCCTGACGGGAAGTTTGGTGCCAAAGCTATCGAAGGTTACTTCCTTGGGTATGCTACTCCTAATCTGCGAGTATGGAACCTGACTACCAAGAAGATTGAAGAATGGGGTGAAGTAAGAGTTCAAAGATATTCTAATCCTCTGAAGCCTTCTGGAGATCCATGGATGTTCGATTATGATGGTCTTTTCGACTCATTTAATCTGCCGACATTTGATGATGACAATGCAATTGCTCAAATGTTGTCTGAAAGCGAGAATGCGACTGGCTCTCAGTTAGCTCGTCCAATCATTGTTGATTCACAAGCAGCTTCTTCTGTCAACAATCTCGTTTCAAATGAGGTGTTTAATGATGCTGTTGACTACAATTTGTCATCGGAAGATGAGGAGTATGTTGATGCAAATGATGGTGAAGCACCGCGTCCTGTTCAAGGTACTTCAGAATGAGGAGTATGTTGATGCATCATCTTCTACAACTCAACAGCTTCAGAATGATATCGGGAATTTAAATATCAATAACTTGAGGTCAAATGTTGAAATTCCTCCAGTTTCTGAAACCCGAATTCATAACATTCATCCTCAGCAAAATATTATAGGTGATGTTCTCAGTGGTGTAAGGACAAGGAATTAAATCAGAAATAACGAAAATGCTGGCTTGTATGCTGAGATACGAGAATCGGGACAACAAAATGATTGGTCTTTCGCCTGCTATGTTAGCCAAGAAGAGCCTAGATCTTGGAAGGAGGCATTGAAAGATGATTCCTGGGTGGAAGCCATGCAAGAAGAACTTCAACAGTTCGAGAAGTTGGGCGTATGGAAATTGGTTGATAGGCCCGACAACTACAAGAAGATCGGAACTCGTTGGGTGTTTAAGTGCAAGAAGGACGACCGTGGGATTGTTGTCCGAAACAAAGCAAGGTTAGTTGTTCAAGGCTTCAGTCAGATAGAAGGTATTGACTACAATGAAGTGTATGCACCTGTTGCACGTCTGGAGGCTATTAGAATCTTTCTAGCCTACGCATCCTTCAAGAAATTCAAGGTGTACCAGATGGATGTTAAAAGTGCTTTTCTTCACGGAGTAGTCGAAGAGGAAGTATATGTCGAGCAACCACCGGGGTTTGAAGATCCATTACATCCTGACAGAGTTTTACTGCTTAACAAGGCGTTATATGGTCTTCATCAAGCGCCTCGAGCCTGGTATGAGACACTGTCTACCTACCTGCTGAACAACGGGTTTAGACGGGGTTTGATCGATTGTACCCTCTTCATCAAAGAAAAAGGTGAAGATCTTCTGTTGGTACAAGTGTATGTCGATGACATTATCTTTGGTTCTACTGATGATAAGTTATGCAAGGAATTTGAAAAGGTGATGCAAGATCGATTCGAGATGAGTGCGATGGGTGAAATGACGTTCTTCTTGGGTTTGCAAGTTAATCAGTCCGAATCTGGAATTTTTATCCATCAAACCAAGTACGTCGAAGACATCTTGAGCCGGTTCCAGATGTCCGATTCGAAGCCAATTTCTACTCCTCTTCCGCAGAATCACGGGATTACTCCGGATGAAAAAGGGGAAGCTGTGGACTCTTCACTTTATCGTGCTATGATTGGATCTTTAATGTATCTCACCGCATCAAGACCCGACATTATGTATCCAACATGCCTTCTCGCCAGATACCAAGCGAATCCGAAGGTCTCTCACTATGCTGCTGTCAAAAGGATTTTTCGTTATCTGAAGGGTTGCCCTGACACCGGGTTATGGTACCCTAAGGATGATAACTTCGATCTCAAGGCTTACAGTGATTCTGATTTCGGCGGCTGCAAGAAAGATGGAAAATCAACTACAGCAGGATGTCAGTTCTTAGGCAATCGCCTAGTCACTTGGCAGTGCAAGAAGCAGACATGTGTGGCTACATCTACATGTGAAGCGGAATACATTGCTGCGTCTAGTTGCTGCTCCCGGGTTCTATGGATCCAACAACAGATGCGGGACTACGGTTTTGAATTCCTAACCACTCCTATTTATGTTGATAATTCTGCTGCATTACAGATCACTAGAAATCCTGTACAGCACTAAAAAACGAAGCACATCGATATTAAATATCACTTCATACGTGATTGCTTTGAAAAGAGACTTATCGATGTGGTTCACATTCATACCGATCACCAACGTGCCGACCTTTTTACCAAAGCATTTGATAAATTAAGATTCGATTATTTACTTTTGGTAAACGGCATAAAGGTGAAGCAAGAGTAAACCAACATCGGAAAATCATTTTTGTAAATACCTTTGTGTTTTAAATTTGTCTTAGTTTATTGATTTTAGGGGGAGTAAATCCAAAAATCTAAAAATCCAAAAACATCGAAAAATTTCAAAAACACAAAAACAATAGAAAAACAAAAATGAGTTTCCTGGCGAGCAAAAGAGAAAATGATAGTACATCAGTGGTCTATCCAAACCTCTTTAAACCTTAAATGAAAAACGATAAGCAGCTCTATATAAGATGTATCGGTAGGCTCACAATCATTTTAAAGTGTGCAGGGTGATATAAATCTTAAATCGACTGAAGACCAGGTGGGAACCATTCATTGGCATATGGTCTTAGTACCGAAATTTCGTTTGAGAGATTGCCGAGGTTCTGAGATATTCGGTCTTTATGCTGCTTATCATCTGGGTATCATGGTTGTATCTTTTACCAAAAAATAACGGGGACGCAAGTCTAGATCTTCCATGATACTATACATACGTATACATACTGCATTCGACCTCAATAAGTGATCAACAATCACATGTCCATATCAAAATAAGTGATAATATATCACATTTATCCGGGAGTCAAGTTCGTCTCTCTGCTGTACGAAAGTACTGACCTGTTCACGGACTTGCACCTGTGCCCTCATGCATATGAAAATCAAGTTCCTCATCAATAAGTGATTATATCACATAGGGCTTGTTTTCAAATCAAAATAAGTGAGAATCTCACATCATATACGGTCAAACAGATGATAATCGGTATACTCACCGGTAAGATGAACCCTCGTGCATACCTTGATACGGGAATGTGTCGTGATGTGGATGATGTGACAACCCTCACTAAACCAGGTATCCGTACGATTTAATTAATAATTAGTTTCTGCTTAATTACTGTGCTTAACTGAGATTACTGACGAACTGCTACTTGATTTCTAGTACTTGTATATTCCTGCATCATACTTTGATTTCCGTCACTACATTATTTACAAGTTGAACCTTAGTGACAAACATGATGCACTAAAGCACAGTAGCATTAGAATGGATAACCTATTGAACATGTTGATAAAGCCAGCATCAGGCAGACACTGCCTCTAAGGGCCTGTATGAGCCAGAAATATTTTACTACACCCATAGTGAGTGTAGGGATACAAGGGTTGTAGAACTGCGTCTCTAGGAATAAGATATAATGATTGGATGTGCCTAAAACGTACTCTAAGCACGAAACACAGCACTTTTATTAACATACTAGCTTCTGGCTAACTGATAAAGTGCCAAAACATGGGGAAGTATTCCTGACACTTTTGGAAATAAATTGTGTCACTAAAAATATCATTAACGACGCTTAAAAGCTTACTTAAGCACTTTAACGGATTACCATCCAACCGGACTAAACCCGGAACATGAAAATTTGGCCAATAATATTATTGATCTTTTTCTGAGCCAGTTAGGGTCCCTGATTACCCTATCACCCGCTATAGAACGCATCACACCACTAACCGAGTTAACCCCTAATCTAACTTGGTTTAAAGTAACTAGACCCTAACTACATGATTGAAATCGAACCAAATGACCCCCCCCCCATCCTAATCGGCCCAACTAGAGGGAAACATCATGGTACAAGACTTGATTAAAATAATGAGGTTGCCTAATATCAAGGAGACACGAAATCCTTTGGACGATGATCTTGATTATGTCTATAAAATCCAACCATTACACATCATAATCTTACACATTCACCAACACTCAAAATCACTCTCTCTCCCTCCAAGAGCTCTCGGCCGAACCCCCTTCCTCTCCTACATCCATTTTTCGATCTTGTTCAATCCATTCCAAGCACATACAAGTGTTCAAGGTCACGCATTAGGAGTCTTGGAGCAAACGGAAGCGGAAGGACCTCGTTACCTTGCTTTTATCCATCACATTTTCGCCTAGATTCTTCCCTAGCCCCGAGCTAGAGGTATAATGCTTAAAACTCATTCTCGAACATATCTAAGGTGGTTAATAAGAATTGTAACGGTTAAAAGTCGGAAACTTATCTTTTGAATCTTTAAAGTTTACTAAAACATGAATCTTGTTGGTTAAAAGATCATAAGTTGTGTAATAGTTGTAGTGTTTAAATATGGTGATTATTTAGGCCCGATCTACGATGTGGTGGCTCAGATCATCGTTTAACCCGACTTTGTTAAGATCATAAATCTTGACATAAGCTTGTTTCTATCGGTACAAGGGTTAAAAGGTGAAACTCTACCACACGGGAAACATGAACTTGTGTAAAAGTATTTTTACTTGTAAAATAGTGTTTAAAACTAGCGGATCTACGTATCTGCAAGTGGTATTTTCAAAGGACCAAGTGTCGAGAAAATCATGCTTTCTAAAAGTCGGATGACACACTAACAAATATGGTTTTTACAAACCACAAGTATATAAACACTTGTGAAATGAAAAGTTTCGACAAAATAATAATCTTTGAGAAAGATGACGGGAAGTTGTAAAGGATGATTTATTCTAAAAACGAGGTTTTTACAAGATTTAGTTACTTTACACATAGATCCACAAAATATAACGGGATCTACACTATAGCTTTCGGAAAAACTACAAGTTCATGTGATTATACGATTTACATACTTGTCGACTAGTTTGATGTGTCAAAAATTGATTGATTGATTAAAGAAGTGTTGAAATGATTTTGTAAAAGAAAATGATACGCTAGAAAGCGTGGCCACCTCCAGTTACAGGGGAAACTCTGGCGAAATTTTTCTAAAAATATAACACTTAGAATTATTTACAAGTGTTAGAATTATTTTTGATATGTTTTCAAAATATATTTCGCCACTACTTTATTTACAAATATTCGCAGGTGAGATTTTCACAAAACTAAACGTGATAAATATATATTTGGTAAATATATTTTTCACAACACTGTTTATGATTATTTTGTGAAAATATATAAATATTATTTTTAGAGTAAAAATAATATTTTGATCGATAACAAGACCCAAAATAATACAAACGCTTACACGACAAATATATAAGTTACAACGGTAATTATTATTACCACACGACTACTAAAACGTAACTTACGCATTATACGGAAATATTCATGAACGCGTGTTTTGTCAACGTATTATTTTGGAAAGTATTATGTGAAGTGAAAATATAATATTTTTGAGAAAAATATTTATATTTTGGAAGTAGAAGTAAAAATATATTAAGTGGGACTTAATGATATAATACAAAAACACATGTATTAAATCCCCCATCCTTGGGAAGGAGATTAACTACCAAGTAGATGCAAAATATAAACACGGAATAGTTGTCTAACTATTTCCCAAAAACCTAAACTATAAAGCTAAGGCACGGCCATCCGTCTAATAGTATTAGCACATGTAGGTCGTTGCACAGCTGCCTGACATTCGGAGTACTTGGTATAGCGACGCACTGACTGTGAGTTCATGTCCCCCTTTTCTCTTAACTGTTTTCAGTTTTCTAAACTGCGGGGGTGAAATACATGTTACATTGATTATGAATACTTTATACATGGTATGGTTAGCGTAAGGAGGTTTGTTACTTAGATCATGTGAGTGGGTAGGCGGAAACTTGAGGCCATTAATCCTCATGGTAGGACCGAGGGACAGGAGCGGTAGATCTATCTGGGTGTAGCGAGCCCAGCCCCAGGTCCAGCATAACGGACCTAGGGGTGACTTAGTGCCCGACGCATAAATCCGCTACGTTTGAGTCTTCCTACTTGCACTTCACACATATCAATGGCCTTGCAAACCATTGGTGATCTCTTTTTCCTTATTTGCTACATACCAGGGTTTTGATAAAGATAAAGGTTTATTTACTCACTTTCGCATGAACTCGCTCAACATTATTGTTGATTTTTCAACTTACATGTATTTCAGGGAATTAAAGATCTGGCACGGTATGGCATGTTTTCCGCTGCATTAGTCACCGAGGTCATCCAGGGTTTGGGGAATGTGACTCTTTCCTGGACAAGTCACAGTCCTTGAATCATGTCTATGTTATGTTTACGTTTGTAATGTTCGTTGAACAAGTTTGTGGTTGTTAGGGTGTTATCCCGTTAAGACAATGTTATGGTATTTTTATTTTAATGGATGATCTTGCATATTTTTAATTCATATAGCTTGGTTATGATTAAGCTATGGTATTAAGAAGTCACACCAAATTAACCACGCTTCCGCAAAGCCAGGGTGTGACAGCTTGGTATCAGAGCTCTGATCATAGCGAACTAGGATTCCTCCTCGAGTCTAGACTATGATCACTAGGGCTCTCACGAAAACATTTTTACTGCATACCACTTAAGTCCAGATCCAAAACCTTTTTATAAACAAATGTTGAGCGCATTTTATTTATTATTTTTAGAGTCAGTCTGGGAGGCTGGGAGAATTGACTAGTGGGACTAGGGAGTCAGTCTGGGAGGCTGGGAGAATTGACTAGTGGGACTAGGGAGTCAGTCTGAGACTGGGAGGCTAGTGGGACTAGGAAGAGCAGTCTGGGAGGCTGGGAAAATTGGCTAGTGGGACTAGGAAAAGCAGTCTGGGAGGCTGGGAGGCTGGGAGGCTAGTGGGACTAGGAGAATTATGTGATTTTTACTTGGTGATTTACGTGATTACCTGATTGTATGACTGATTATTTGTGCATCTTTGTGTTTGTGTTACAGACACATGGACTCACCTGGCACAGGTGACTCGGATACCACCGGACCCCTACCTATCATATCTGATGACCTCCCATCTTCGGAGCATGAGGTGCATACATCTGATTCCACCAGCACGGACTACGATGACTTCCAGCCCTTCGCACTACCCGAGGGTGCTGATGAGCCTGCGGATGGCCCCCCTGCTGAGTACTTACCCCTAGTTGTGATTCCGGCTCCTATTCCTTTAGCCGTTTATCCCGCATATGACTTACTACTCGACGCCGAGGCTGACGGCGACATTGATCTATTTGAGGACGAGCCTATTGAGGATGAGATTCCGGATGCAGCCCTTCTTCCCGCTGGCGATCTTCTGATGATCGCTGATGCCCCTGCCGAGGACTCACCCGCACATTCACCGGTCCCAGACTCCTTTGAGTCTGTGGCTTCCGCACCATCTCACGAGGTGAGCGCACAACATTTTGCACACGACTCGGACCCTGACCAGGCATCCTCAGCTGCACCTATTCCGAGCTTTGCATTTGAGCATGACGACATAGAGGATTCTGATCCCATTTTTCCTCCGGGATTCGACCCGGATCATGATATCGAGTTTATCCCGATGGACCAGCTCATGGAGGATCCCGCTGATCCAGTTGATCCTATTGATCCCGATTTTGATTTTGATATGGCTTTTGATGACCACGAGCCTGCCTTGGCTCCTGAGCAGGCAGCTGCCCTAGATCCTATGCCCGAGCATGACCCCGTACATGCTGGCATCCCAGTTGAGCCCGTTCTGGCTGACCCGCCCATTGATGATCATCTAGAGGATGATCATGTTGTTGCTGTCGATCCTGTTGTTCCTCCACCTTTAGTTGATGATATACCTGTTGAGCACATTGCACCAGTTGATCCTATTGTTGCTCCCCCATTTGATCCCATTCCACTTGAGCCTGAGCACGCACTGTTTGCTGACCACATGGATCCACCCGATGAGGATGCTCAGCACGGTTGGATACCTGCTGATGAGGACGTTCCCCCTTTGCCCCCTCAGATCCCTGTTACACGACCTGTTGATTTCACTTTCCAGGTTCCCCAGTTTGTACCTCCAGCGAGGCCTGGAGAGGGCTCTTCAGCCCATCCTTTTGGGCACGTACCGATGTCTATTCCCTTCATGCCCCAGATGTCATCTGTTCCACCCTCTACTTCACCATTTCATATGGCACCGTTTGACCCCACCAGTGAGCCTTTGCTTTGGTCGACACCACCAGCCATGCCACCTACTGATCCGTACCATCCGTTTCATGTGGGACACACTGTAGAGGACGTTTTGATGTCCTTCGTTCATCGGCATGAGTCACACACGCAGCGTCTCCAGGAGCTCGAGAGAGCTCAGCTGCCACCATGTTCATGCCATGGTCAGATACACTCTCCTCTTCAGCCCTGTCGATCATTACCCCCAGATTTTGCTGCTCGTCTCTTTACACTAGAGCAGCAGGTTGCCTCTGTCATTCGCACTCAGCAGGCTATGGAGGAGGACTGGCTTCAGCTACGCCGCTTGCTTTACACTTACTTTCCACCTCCTCCGCCGCCATCTGTATAGAGCTCATTAGTACTGCATGTGTAGACGTTGGTGAGAGGACCGCGATTGCTTTTGGTTACATAGCATTTTGGAGACTACATGATGATACTGACTTTTGACACATACTTGATGTATTTGATGTATTTAACACTGATTTGATATAGCTTTTGGACGGGTGATGTAGCCCCTAGTTGATTGATGATTGTATGACACAGTGATGTACTGATACACTTACGTTGTGGTCTCGATATATATGGCAATCGCAGTATTCTCATCATATTTGATTCGCTTGATTGCTTATTTATATTGTTATGACATGGGATGTTGTGTGTATAATATTTGTGACATGGGGTGTTGTGTGATTAGTATTTGTGAAGTATTGATAACATGAGATGTTATGTGCTATTACTATTACTATATACGTACACGTTACTATGGCCTGACCGACGTAAACACATCTTTAGAAGATGCCGCCAAGACGTCAACCTCAGCCAATGCCTACGACTCCGGACGAACTACAGTAAGTCATTGTTGCAACTATTGCTCAATATGCTGCCTCTCAAGGAGGAATGAGTGGAAGCAACTCTGGCAACACGGGCAACAACAACAATCCACCTCATGGGTGCACCTACAAACAGTTCTTGGACTGCAAGCCCGTAAACTTTGATGGCACCGGAGGTGCTGTCGCTTTTGTCCGCTGGGCTGAGAAAACAGAATCCGTACTTCGCATGAGCAAATGCGCGCTGGATCAACAAGTCACTTATATCTCAGGGCTATTTTTGGATGGAGCCCTATCATGGTGGAATCTACAAGTCCAAACACTTGGCGAAGCTGCTGCTTACGCACTGACGTGGACCGAGCTGAAAGAACTCATGCGCAAGAAGTACTGTTCTCGCGCTGAAATTCAGAGATTGGAGACCGAGTTCTGGCATCTAAAAATGGAAGGTCCTAAGATAGTTGAGTATGTTCAGAGGTTCCACGACTTGTCGCATGTGGTACCCTACATGGTCACACCTGAGTTCAAGAGAATTGAACGCTTCATTTGGGGATTAGCTCCTCAAATCATCAGCATGGTGACCTCCTCCAAACCTGCAACTATCACTGAAGCCATTGATTTGAGTGTGGCTCTTACGGAGGAGGCAATTCGTTTAAACAAGTTTGATGAAGTGGAGCCTAAGAAAAAGGAGACTCATGTGGAGTCATCTGGAGGAAACAAGAGGAAGTTTTCAAACTTCAAGCAGGGCACCGGGGTGGTGGTTAAGAAAGGAGAGCAGAACGCGCCAGCTCAGGATACAGTTGGTAAGAAGAAAGGAAAGGGATATATGGGTGCGCAACCCAAGTGCAACTCATGCCAACGACATCACTCTGGTCGTTGCAGGCTAAGAGTTTGTGAATCATGTGGGAAGTCTGGTCATACGAAGGATTTTTGTTGGGCTAGTGCTGGCCGGGGAGGCCAAGGAGGATCTGGGAATAGGAATAATCGTGGTGGTAATGGGAACCGCCCCCAAGGAAACCATGGAGGTGATGGAAACCGTGTCAATCGCGCAAACCAAACGGGTGTCATGAATCGTAATCAGGGAAACAACCAAGCGGGAAACAATGGTGGGAACGGGCAGAGGCCCGGATGTTTCAACTGCGGTGATGTTGGGCATTACAAGAGGAATTGCCCGGAATTGAACCAAGCCCGCGGAAGGGTTTTCAACATAGAAGCAAGGGAAGCGCGCCAGGATCCCAATGTTGTCACTGGTACGTTCCTTGTAAACCAACGCTATGCATCCGTTTTATTTGATACTGGCGCTGATTATAGCTTCGTGTCATTAGAATTTAAGAATATGCTTGGTTTAGCCGCTAGTAAGTTAGATATTCCGTACTCGATTGAATTGGCGAATGGGAAGTTAGTAGAAGCTAATGAAGTGATTCGAGGTTGCGTAATCGAATTGGGAGAGTGTGAGTTCGCTCTACATCTACTACCAGTCCAGTTGGGAAGCTTCGACGTGGTAGTAGGGATGGATTGGTTATCGAGTAACAAGGCCGAGATAGTTTGTCATGAGAAGGTCGTTCGTATCCCAACCGACGATGGTGAGACCATTGTTGTTCACGGAGAAAAGCGTGAGACGCCGTTGAGGATTATTAGCTGCCTGAAGGCAAGAAAGTGTTTGTAGAAGGGATGTGCTGCCTTTCTGGCACACATTGTAGATAAGAAGGCTGCTGAGCCAAAGATCGAAGACATCCCTGTCGTGAGGGAATATCCAGAAGTCTTTCCAGAAGATTTGCCTGGATTGCCGCCTCAGAGGCAAGTGGAGTTTCGCATCGATTTAGTTCCAGGCGCCGCGCCTATGGCTAAGGCACCCTACAGACTTGCTCCGTCTGAGATGCAAGAACTGTCGACACAACTTCAAGAGTTGTTAGACAAGGGGTTTATCCGACCGAGCTTCTCGCCTTGGGGAGCTCCAGTTTTGTTTGTCAAGAAGAAGGATGGTAGTTTCCGTATGTGTATTGACTACAGAGAGTTGAACAAGCTGACGATCAAGAACAGGTATCCCCTGCCAAGAATCGATGATCTGTTTGACCAACTACAAGGTTCAAGCTTCTATTCAAAGATCGATCTTCGATCTGGATACCATCAGCTACGGATACAGGAGGAGAGTATCCCGAAGACAGCCTTCAGAACTCGATATGGACACTACGAGTTTCTCGTTATGCCATTTGGTTTGACAAACGCACCTGCAGTATTCATGGATTTGATGAATCGAGTTTGTAAGCCGTACCTGGATAAGTTCGTGATTGTATTCATCGATGATATTTTGATTTATTCAAAGACGAAGGCTGAGCACGAGCAGCACTTAAGAGCCATTCTGGAGCTGCTAAAGAAGGAACAGTTGTACACCAAGTTCTCTAAGTGCGAGTTTTGGCTAAGAGAAGTGCAATTCCTTGGGCACGTGGTGAATGGAGATGGAATCCACGTGGATCCCACCAAGATCGAGGCGATCAAGGATTGGGAAACACCAAAGACGCCAACCGAGATTCGGCAATTCTTGGGTTTGGCTGGCTATTATCGAAGGTTCATTGAGAACTTTTCAAAGATCGCTCAACCATTGACGCTCCTCACTCAGAAGGATAAGAAGTTTGATTGGGGAATCAAACAGGAGGAAGCATTCCAGATATTGAAAGATAAGCTTTGCAACGCGCCAATCTTAGCCCTACCGGAAGGTACAGATGATTTTGTGGTATACTGCGACGCATCGCGTCAAGGTTTGGGTTGTGTATTGATGCAACGCCAAAAGGTTATTGCCTACGCGTCACGCCAGCTGAAGGTACATGAAAAGAACTATACCACACATGATTTGGAGTTAGGCGCAGTAGTTTTTGCTTTAAAGATCTGGAGACACTACCTTTATGGTATGAAGTGCACAATCTTCACAGATCACAAGAGCCTCCAACATATATTCAACCAGAAGGAGTTGAACATGAGGCAAAGACGATGGGTAGAACTGTTGAATGACTACGACTGCGAGATTAAGTATCATCCAGGGAAGGAGAATGTGGTCGCCGATGCCCTAAGTCGAAAAGAGAGGATCAAGCCCATAAGGGTTAGGGCTTTGGAAATGATTATTCAGACCGATCTTTCTTTGCGCATCCGTGCCGCGTAGAAAGAGGCTCTCAAGGAAAGAAAACTTGAAGAAGAGTATCTCCGTGGGATGGAGAAGTTATTGGTACCAAACAAGGAAGGAACGTTGTGTTTTGAGAAAAGGATTTGGGTTCCTTTGTTTGGAGGTTTAAGAAAGGTTATTTTTGATGAAGCTCACAAGTCGCGGTACTCTATCCATCCTGGAGTGGATAAGATGTACCAGGATCTTAAAGATTATTATTGGTGGCCGAGGATGAAAGGCGATGTTGCTATTTATGTGAGTAAATGTTTAACTTGCGCCAAAGTTAAGGCGGAATACCAGAAGCCTTCGGGACTTCTGCAGCAACCAGAGATTCCCAAGTGGAAGTGGGAACAAATCTCTATGGATTTTATTACGAAGTTGCCAAGAACGCCAAGAGGCCATGACACTATTTGGGTAATAGTGGATCGCTTAACGAAGTCAGCACACTTCCTACCTATCCGAGAGAAGGATAATACGAGCAAACTGGCCGAAATTTACATGAGGGAGATTGTTACACGTCATGGAGTACCTCTCTCGATTATCTCTGATAGAGACGGAAGGTTCGTGTCAAGGATATGGCAATCCTTCCTGGAAGCTTTTGGCTCAAAGCTGAATCTGAGCACTGCTTTTCACCCGCAGACCGACGGCCAAAGCGAGCGGACGATACAGACACTAGAAGATATGCTGAGAGCATGTGTGATGGATTTGGGCGGTAGCTGGGATAAGCATTTGCCTTTGGTTGAGTTTTCATACAACAACAGCTACCACACCAGTATTGGTGCCGCGCCATTCGAAGCTTTATATGGGCGCAAGTGCAGATCGCCGCTTTGTTGGGCTGACGCAGGTGATAGACAATTGGTTGGTCCTGAAATGGTACAGGAAACCACAGATAAGATCGCACAGATACGAGACCGCATCAGTGCGGCTCGTGACAGGCAGAAAGCCTACGCGGATCGAAGCAGGAAACCTCTAGAGTTTGAGGTTGGTGAGATGGTTTTGTTGAAGGTATCACCCTGAAAGGGTGTGGCACGCTTTGGGAAACGTGGAAAGTTGAACCCGAGGTATATTGGACCATTCAAGATCTTGGAGAGAATCGGGTTAGTAGCATACAAGTTGGACCTACCTGCCGAACTGAATGGCATTCACGATACATTTCATGTATCCAATCTGAAGAGAAGTCCAACACAAGATACCGTTGCCATTCCTACCGACGAAATTCATGTTGACGACACGCTCCACTTCGTTGAAGAACCTGTCGAGGTCACGGATTGGAAAGTAAACAAGACCCGCCGGAGCAGTGTCAAGCTCGTCAAAGTTCGTTGGAATGCTAGACATGGTCCAGAATTCACCTGGGAGCGTGAGGACCAAATGAAAGAGAAATACCCCCACTTATTTCCTGAGAACCCTGCTTCTACAAGCAGAGCTTAAAATTTCGGGACGAAATTTTTCTAACGGGGGGAGAATGTGACAACCCTCACTAAACCAGGTATCCGTACGATTTAATTAATAATTAATTGCTGCTTAATTACTGTGCTTAACTGAGATTACTGACGAACTGCTACTTGATTTCTAGTACTTGTATATTCCTACATCATACTTTGATTTCCGTCACTACATTATTTACAAGTTGAACCTTAGTGACAAACATGATGCACTAAAGCACAGTAGCATTAGAACGGATAACCTATTGAACATGCTGATAAAGCCAGCATCAGGCAGACACTGCCTCTAAGGGCCTGTATGAGCCAGAAATATTTTACTACACCCATAGTGAGTGTAGGGATACAAGGGTTGTAGAACTGCGTCTCTAGGAATAAGATATAATGATTGGATGTGCCTAAAACGTACTCTAAGCACGAAACACAGCACTTTTATTAACATACTAGCTTCTGGCTAACTGATAAAGTGCCAAAACATGGGGAAGTATTCCTGACACTTTTGGAAATAAATTGTGTCACTAAAAATATTATTAACGACGCTTAAAAGCTTACTTAAGCACTTTAACGGATTACCATCCAACCGAACAACCGGACTAAACCCGGAACATGAAAACTTGGCCAATAATATTATTGATCTTTTTCTGAGCCAGTTAGGGTCCCTGTTACCCTAACACCCGCTATAGAACGCATCACACCACTAACCGAGTTAACCCCTAATCTAACTTGGTTTAAAGTAACTAGACCCTAACTACATGATTGAAATTGAACCAAATGACCCCCCCCCCATCCTAATCGGCCCAACTAGAGGGAAACATCATGGTACAAGACTTGATTAAAATAATGAGGTTGCCTAATATCAAGGAGACACGAAATCCTTTGGACGATGATCTTGATTATGTCTATAAAATCCAACCATTACACATCATAATCTTACACATTCAACAACACTCAAAATCACTCTCTCTCCCTCCAAGAGCTCTCGGCCGAACCCCCTTCCTCTCCTACATCCATTTTTCGATCTTGTTCAATCCATTCCAAGCACATACAAGTGTTCAAGGTCACGCATTAGGAGTCTTGGAGCAAACGGAAGCGGAAGGACCTCGTTACCTTGCTTTTATCCATCACATTTTCGCCTAGATTCTTCCCTAGCCCCGAGCTAGAGGTATAATGCTTAAAACTCATTCTAGAACATATCTAAGGTGGTTAATAAGAATTGTAACGGTTAAAAGTCGGAAACTTATCTTTTGAATCTTTAAAGTTTACTAAAACATGAATCTTGTTGGTTAAAAGATCATAAGTTGTGTAATAGTTGTAGTGTTTAAATATGGTGATTATTTAGGCCCGATCTACGATGTGGTGGCTCGGATCATCGTTTAACCCGACTTTGTTAAGATCATAAATCTTGACATAAGCTTGTTTCTATCGGTACAAGGGTTAAAAGGTGAAACTCTACCACACGGGTAACATGAACTTGTGTAAAAGTATTTTTACTTGTTAAATAGTGTTTAAAACTAGCGGATCTACGTATCTGCAAGTGGTATTTTCAAAGGACCAAGTGTCGAGAAAATCATGTTTTCTAAAAGTCGGATGACACACTAACAAATATGGTTTTTACAAACCACAAGTATATAAACACTTGTGAAATGAAAAGTTTCGACAAAATAATAATCTTTGAGAAAGATGACGGGAAGTTGTAAAGGATGATTTATTCTAAAAACGAGGTTTTTACAAGATTTAGTTACTTTACACATAGATCCACAAAATATAACGGGATCTACACTATAGCTTTCGGAAAAACTACAAGTTCATGTGATTATACGATTTACATACTTGTCGACTAGTTTGATGTGTCAAAAATTGATTGATTGATTAAAGAAGTGTTGAAATGATTTTGTAAAAGAAAATGATACGCTAGAAAGCGTGGCCACCTCCAGTTATAGGGGAAACTCTAGCGAAATTTTTCTAAAAATATAACACTTAGAATTATTTACAAGTGTTAGAATTATTTTTGATATGTTTTCAAAATATATTTCGCCACTACTTTATTTACAAATATTCGCAGGTGGGATTTTCACAAAACTAAACGTGATAAATATATATTTGGTAAATATATTTTTCACAACACTGTTTATGATTATTTTGTGAAAATATATAAATATTATTTTTAGAGTAAAAATAATATTTCGATCGATAACAAGACCCAAAATAATACAAACGCTAACACGACAAATATATAAGTTACAACGGTAATTATTATTACCACACGACTACTAAAACGTAACTTACGCATTATACGGAAATATTCATGAACGCGTGTTTTGTCAACGTATTATTTTGGAAAGTATTATGTGAAGTGAAAATATAATATTTTTGAGAAAAATATTTATATTTTGGAAGTAGAAGTAAAAATATATTAAGTGGGACTTAATGATATAATACAAAAACACATGTATTAAATCCCCCATCCTTGGGAAGGAGATTAACTACCAAGTAGATGCAAAATATAAACACGGAATAGTTGTCTAACTATTTCCCAAAAACCTAAACTATAAAGCTAAGGCACGGCCATCCGTCTAATAGTATTAGCACATGTAGGTCGTTGCACAGCTGCCTGACATTCGGAGTACTTGGTATAGCGACGCACTGACTGTGAGTTCATGTCCCCCTTTTCTCTTAACTGTTTTCAGTTTTCTAAACTGCGGGGGTGAAATACATGTTACATTGATTATGAATACTTTATACATGGTATGGTTAGCGTAAGGAGGTTTGTTACTTAGATCATGTGAGTGGGTAGGCGGAAACTTGAGGCCATTAATCCTCATGGTAGGACCGAGGGACAGGAGCGGTAGATCTATCTGGGTGTAGCGAGCCCAGCCCCAGGTCCAGCATAACGGACCTAGGGGTGACTTAGTGCCCGACGCATAAATCCGCTAGGTTTGAGTCTTCCTACTTGCACTTCACACATATCAATGGCCTTGCAAACCATTGGTGATCTCTTTTTCCTTATTTGCTACATACCAGGGTTTTGATAAAGATAAAGGTTTATTTACTCACTTTCGCATGAACTCGCTCAACATTATTGTTGATTTTTCAACTTACATGTATTTCAGGGAATTAAAGATCTGGCACGGTATGGCATGTTTTCCGCTGCATTAGTCACCGAGGTCATCCAGGGTTTGGGGAATGTGACTCTTTCCTGCACA
Organism: Helianthus annuus; assembly: GCF_002127325.2. Classification (NCBI taxonomy): domain Eukaryota; kingdom Viridiplantae; phylum Streptophyta; class Magnoliopsida; order Asterales; family Asteraceae; genus Helianthus; species Helianthus annuus. The sequence continues at coordinate 109,086,597 of NC_035445.2, read as the reverse complement.
AGTCACAGTCCTTGAATCATGCCTATGTTATGTTTACGTTTGTAATGTTCGTTGAACAAGTTTGTGGTTGTTAGGGTGTTATCCCGTTAAGACAATGTTATGGTATTTTTATTTTAATGGATGATCTTGCATATTTTTAATTCATATAGCTTGGTTATGATTAAGCTATGGTATTAAGAAGTCACACCAAATTAACCACGCTTCCGCAAAGCCAGGGTGTGACAGATGAACACCGGTCGGTAAGTATAAATCATACCTTAACGTATCCCCTCGCCATGATTACATCTGATAAGTTGAGCTTAAGTGGACAACAATACCGATAATTGTTATAGGATGCTTATCTTAATGTTAACTAACTGAACAACAAGAGTGTTTTGACATGACCGTACACTGATATGATTCTCTTACCCTCGAAACTCGCAAAAAGAATGTCTGTATATATTTATTTACTGCTTAACTTTTATTGTCTTATTTTAAACAGTTTTGTTGTTTGGTGCATATCAGCACGACATTAGCGGTGATGTCGTTTGATAACACTCAAAGGATATTAAAATTGTGTCTTTTAATTTATTCAAAAATACCAAAAAGATTTTAGGTGTGTTTTAATATAAACTTTATAAAAGCCAAAAAGATTTTATTTCTATTTTATATATCGATCGTATGATGTTGGATCTCGAGTCTTCGTTACCTGAAACCTGACTGAAAACCGAATTGACTAAATCTTCATAAACGGTCGAAATTTGCAAGTTTTGAAAGTTGGAAACTAAAACTAACAAATTTACTAAACTTTCAAACTGTCGGACGGTGTTCGATTGTGACATGGTCATTCGTGTGTCATTGGTTTATATAAACTATATTCCAAGCAGTTGTTCTCATTACGCGTTTAGATTTCTTGCATGTGCAGATTCTAAAGGCAAGGAGAACATGGTCGATGACAAGCTTCGGAATGAAGACACGACGTGAAGGCCCTTAAAAGATGAAAATGATCGAGTTGCCGCTGACCATCATCAACACTACAAGGATCTCAAACTATAATGATCACGTTTTTCACGAGCATAACTCAAGGGGGAGCTTATGTTAAGGGGGAGTTTGTCAACACACTTCCTACATGAAACGGGGAGTTTGTTGATACACTTTCTGCTTTCAAGACGTGAAGACCTTGAAGATCCTCTGACATTGAAGACTTGAAAGGACGTCAGAGACATGAAGACACGAAAATCGAGACAAAGCTACAGCCAAGGGGGAGTTTGTTGGTGCACTTATGTCTGTACTTTGTCTGTATTTTGTCATGATACAAAACGATGTCTTTTGTTAGTCTGGGTTACGTCTTTTGTTGGTCTATATATGTGTTTTGATGTAAGTTTGACCAAGTCAACCATCCTCCTGGTTTGACTTGGCCAAACAGTTAACACATAGATTGTAAGTTTGTTGTGTCGAAGGATGTCATCGAAGGATTGTTTATATCCTTCGATGAGCTCGAAAGATAACCTTCGATGGATGCAGTTGGACCTCGAAGGATATACAATCCTTAGAGGTATATGTGGATCCTTCGATAGCTGTATGATCGACAGATCATCTTTCGAGCAGTCAATCTGATCCTTCGACCAGTCTAACTGTTATGGGTATATATATGGGTTCACTTCACAGAACAGATAGAGAGACAGAAAGACATCCGATAGAGTTGTATGTGAGTGAACCAAGTCTTGTAGAGAGTATTTTCAGTTTGGTCAAGGGCTGTAACCGTGTCCACTGAAATACAAGAGAAAACTTTGATATCTTGTGTGTCTACCCTTTCTCTTTGTAGCTTGTGTTCTCATATAAACTACCGGTTTGCATTCTAGCTTGGATTCCGCACTTGCTAGTGTGTTAAACATAACAAGGATAAGGTTTAACCTCGACCTCCGGGGGACCTACAAGACATTATTTGTATGGAACTAAATGTGTGATCTACTCAGATCATAAAAGTCTCCAACACTTGTTCAATCAGAAAGAGCTCAATATGAGACAACACCGTTGGATGGAAACTTTAAATGATTATGATTGCGAGATTCGCTACCATCCCGGTAAGGTGAATGTGGTCGCAGATGCTCTAAGTTGGAAAGAAAGAGTTAAACCGATTAGGATCAATGCAAAGAGCATTGAGTTGAAGAATAGTCTGAATGAAAGGCTGTTGGCTGTACAGAAGGATGCGGTATTGGAAGTTAATCTTCCAAATGAAAAGCTAGGTGTAACTGCTGAACAGTTAACACCTGGTAAGGATGGACTTCTTAGAATGAACGGTAGAATTTGGGTTCCTATTCAAGGGGGACTTCGGGATGTGATCCTTCAGGAAGCCCACAACTCTAAGTATTCGGTTCACCCGGGAGGTGACAAGATGTATCAAGATTTAAGGGCCAATTACTGGTGGATCGGTTTGAAGAAATCTATTGCCACCCATGTAGCTAAGTGCCTGACATGTGCTCAGATTAAGGCTGAACATCAAAAGCCATCAGGTCTTCTACAACAGCCGAAACTTCCCACTTGGAAATGGGAAATGGTAACCATGGATTTTATAACCAAGTTACCTAAAACAAGGCACGGAAATGACACTATATGGGTCATAGTTGATAGACTGACGAAGTCAGCTCATTTCTTACCCATCAAAGAGACCCATAGCTCTGATAAGTTAGCCCAGTTGTATGTTCATAAGATTGTAGCTCTTCATGGAGTACCAGTGGCTATTATCTCTGATAGAGATACTTGATACACCTCTCATTTTTGGAAAAGTTTCCAACAATCTTTGGGCACACGTTTGAATTTAGTACTGCTTACCATCCTCAGACTGATGGTCAGAGTGAGCGTACTATTCAAACCTTAGAAGACATGCTTCGTGCATGTGTTATTGATTTGGGTGGTAGTTGGGACGACCACCTGCCATTGATTGAGTTCTCCTATAACAATAGCTATCATACCAGCATTCAGGCTGCGCCTTTTGAGGCATTATATGGTAGGAAATGCAGAACGCCTATCTGTTGGGCAGAAGTGGGAGAAGCTCAGATATCAGGACCTGATATAGTCCTTGAAACGACGGACAAGATTGTCCAGATTCGTGATCGCCTAAAAGCTGCTAGGGATAGGCAGAAAAGTTATGCTGATAAGAAGTGAAAACCTCTTAAGTTTGAAGTGGGCGATAAAGTTTTATTGAAAGTGTCACCCTGGAAAGGTGTGATGCGTTTTGGTAAAAAGGGGAAGTTGAGCCCTAGATATATTGGACCATTCGAGATCGTCGAATGTGTTGGCAGTGTAGCTTATAAGCTAAACTTGCCAGAGGAGCTGAGTGGAATTCATGATGTGTTCCACGTTTGTAATCTCAAGAAATGTTTAGCCGATGAATCTCTAGCTATATCTCATAAGGACGTGTAAGTTGATAAAAGCTTGAGGTTCACTGAGAGACCTATATCGATCGAGGATCGACAAGTCAAAAAGCTCCGAAGAAAGTATGTACCTATAGTAAAGGTTAAATGGGACGCTCGTAGAGGTCTTGAGTATACGTAGGAAGTTGAGTCCACTATGAGACAGAAGTACCCTCACTTATTCCAGTAAATCTCGGGGTCGAGATTTCTTTGAAGGGGGTGAGGATGTAACACCACATAAAAATGTGTCCAATTATACATAGACACGTGTCCTAAACTCCGGTTATGCGAAAGATTGAGTTTAAGGGACTAAAGTTGACAACAAGTGAAAATGTGCAAACGAAAGGACTAAAAGTGTCAACATGCCAAACTTAGGCCTCTGAATGACCACACGTGAAGAAAATATTCTTAAATGGGTGATTGATTGGGTATACGAAGCCGTTTGTGAAAATAATCGGAAGATTATAAATTACAAGGGTTAAAAGTGTCAATATGTCAATTCTGACCTCTGAGTGGCCTTTTAACGAAACCGAGGCTTCGTAATATTCAAATATACACCCGAGAATATATGGTAAAAATTTCACGTGATTCCGAGATCGTTAAGCATGTTTTCTAAACTTTGGGTTAAAAGCGTCAACTTGATGAAACTTGCTTTTATGAAGGAATTTAACAAACCCGAGCTTAACGAAGTTAGTTTATTCTTCATATAGTCTTAACTTACTGACTACAAGGGCCCTACATGTCAACAACGAAGTTAAAAAGGGCTAAAAACAATCAGGGACTGAAACTGCCAACATTTAAACTTGTTTTACCAGTAAACATGGTCCAGGCGGCCCGCGTAAGACACCCCTTAAGTCTTACGCGGCCCGCGAGAGAGTGCCAGCGACAGAATTGAGCTGCCAGGTGCAGGTTTGGCTGTTCAACCGCCTTTGCATAGGTTGTGACGACCCTTGGAGTTATATGTCGGTTCAATTTACTAGCTAGGACACCTGGGATGATCCCAGGGCCCCCAATTACACCTGGAAATGATCAAGATCAATGGAATTTACTATATAAGTGAGCTTGGACTTGTGTTCTTGGCACATCATTTGCAACACTTCACTTGTGGGACTTGCTCTGGAGCTCTCAGCAGTAACAAGAGGATTACAAGTGTAGAAAAGATTGCTAGGACCATTAGTAAGCTTCTAATTACTTATTTAGTTGTATAATTTAGCCCAATTACTTAAAAGTCAAACTTAGTGTATAATCAGTTTGACTTTCGTTTTAATTACATGTGGCTTAACCACTGAGCAAATTGAAAGTGGTTATGAAACCACATTAGTATAGGTGATTAACTCTTAAAAGGGTGTCTCCTAATTATCTCGTTTGACTGATTAAATGTCGGGTCAAAGTAGTTTGACAAAAAGTCAAACTGGATAGAAATGATAAAAATGATTCTAATTAATAAACTAGAGGTTCTAAATTACATTTTAACATTCTAATGACTTGGTAATGACTATCTAAACATGTTTTATCAGTCCTAACCAGACAATTTATAGTCTAAGGGCAGATTATAACCGAAAGTCGCAAAAGCTTGACTTTTGCTTTGACTTTCAGTTCTGACCCGTTCAAGATTAATTATTCCATGTTTTAAGCTTCCATTAGGACCACATTACATTGTAGTATAACCCTCTGAAGTTATATTGCATGGTGCCTAATCGTTTGTAATATATGCTCTTGATCGTAATTGTGCTCATTAATGCCTAAAACGCCCTTTTTGCATAAAACAGAAATTTTTAGCAATGTGAATGAACTAAAACCTTTGCTACTGATATTTAGACATGTCCCAAAAATTTGACATCAGTTTGAGGTCTAGAATGGGAGTTATGCTCAATAGCGTAATTAAGGGACTTTTTAGTATTTAAAAGGCGTAATTAGCATAAAGCCTATCTAAACCCGATTTTTGACACCAAACTTTTTACCTACTGATGTTAAATAATATTTTGGGATTTTCAAAGATTTTTATTTATTTTTAGGCTGAGCATAACATAGGATTATAGCCTAAATTCGGTATTTGCCGGTTTTACCCTTTTCATCCATAAAATGAGTTTTACCTAACATTTTTATGCCAAACTTTTTGCTACCAATTCCATATGATAAATGTAATATTTTGAACTTTATAAACTGACCAAAATCTCAGATTTCCTATTTTTACCATATTAGCCCTTTTAAATCGCATTTTTAGCGTTTTTAGCACCTAGTATGGGTCAAAACTATATTTGTCATATAAAACTCATAACCTACTGATGTTTTAAGCTAATTTATATATTATTACAGTAAGCTAAAGTATTTAAACTCAGAAACCTATTTAGCCTTTAAAAGCCTATGTAAATTTACCAAAATGCCCCTACGGTGCATAGTTAGTTATAAAAGATATATTTTTCATATATTAAGTACCCTACTGATATAACTCATTAAAATACATGTTTTTACTAATCTAATCAGACCTAGAACTCAGTTTTATAAATAAACTCTTTTATGAGCATCAAAATAACCAAAATGCCCTTATGGGACTTATTTTGGTTTGAATTGCTTTTTGGGCATAAATGTTAATATACTACTAATTAACATATTTTGAGCATAATAATGATTAAGACCTGTTTATAGTTTGTCCGGTTACCCGTTACGCATTTACGCATTCGGATCGGTTTACGTGACTAGTTTACGTAAAATAGCCGAAACGTGCTTAACCTTGTCATTAAATCCTCATTTTCCAGAATGTGTTTAAGTTACCCATATTATACAACTATCCAAGCTTGTTGAGTCTAAATCACATTCTATCCCGGTCTCCGCTTAATCTACCGGTTAGGTCCGTAAGGTTTCCTTCTAGCTAGTCGGTCTAAGCCCTTGACTTAATTAAAGACCCGTTAGCATCCTAATAGGCTAATTAAACCTTCCATACAGATTAATAGCTTCCGATAAAAAGTGCCTTTCAAGAACCTTAGGAATTTACAGCTACCACCAGGTAAATACTTTTAACTTATTTTCCCTATACGGGCTTGGGATATGGTATATTAATACCGCTTGGTCGGGTATGGGATTATTTTTTCGGATTGTGATTTAATAAATCCGCATGAGCCGTTTTAATCTGTATTATTTGATAACATAAACATTTGGGGGTTAACGACCGTGTCCTGGATATCCTCGGCTCATTTAAGTTATTAATGGCCACGACCTATGCACGGGGTGCAGGCATGCACGTGACAGATGCAATTGCTAAATATTAAATTACCCACAAGTTGGGGATAACTCCTCTGTGGGTTCTATAAGTGGTGAGTCAGTTAATCATGTCCGGCTTCCAAACCGGCCCCACTTGTATGACAAATATGTAAAGCTGTATACAAGATCTTAACAAAGATTGTCCCAAGTTATAAAAGATTTGTGCCATGTTCACCTAAATCAATTTTCTTAAATGTTTCCAAAATGTGTCAGTTAAATTGTATTTACCAGTGTATACTGACGTATTTTCCTAAAGATTGAATTGACAGGTACTTCTCATAATAGGCTGGAGCTATAGGGTGTTATAGAGGATCTTGCAAATCCCATAGATACCCAGAGTCAGTAGTTTTTGTTTCTTTGTACTTTCTGATCCACATGTGGATCTTATTACATTCCAGTCTATATTATTCATGTACTCGAACAGCGACAGACAGTATGGTTTGTAATAGTTTATTTACCCATCCTTCCGTTGTGTTATATTATTGTGTGTGTTGACAATGATGATATCAACTACGTCACGATACTCCCCGCCGGGCCCACCGGTAACACGTGGAAATATTGGGGTGTGACATCATATGACCTCCAGCATTAGTGTTAAAACGATCACGAGTCTATTGGGTGAGACCGTTATAGAATTTTTCACAAAGGGCCCAATCAGAAAGACCATGCTGGGAGCATCGAGCGACCAGGTTTTGAAATCGCTCCCAAGCAAGGTAATAGGGCTCGACGGTGTTGGTGCATACGTCTGTTGACTTCGTCTTGTATCGAGTCTAGTATTAGGAATGTTAGATCAGGGCGTGTTGTACGAGAAAATAGGAGGTTTTAGGGTTTATTTGGGCTGATTCTGCTTGAAAGAATGCATGTGATTTCGCTTGAAAGGCTTATGAGCAATTTCAAGCGAAATTAGAACCTTAGTGATTTTGCTTGAAATGTTCACGGTCTCTTTCAAGCGAAATCAGGCATCTATAAATACCTCCCCAAGCGAAATCATTTGTAACAGTTCATTCTTCCGGTACCAAAGTGTTGCCGAAGTGCCGTTTGTTTGTAATCAGTGTGAAATCAATATACAAGGCAAATTTTAGTGAAACAAGCTGTTTTTCAAATCCGTTTCTTTGTTTCCACCTCTGAAACGGATAAGAGCTCTTCTGATTGACTCGTTTGGGTCACAAAACGATCCTACAAGTGGTATCAGAGCTCAGGAAGAAGAGTTCTTGCCAAAAACAACCATTTTTCTGACTTCTACACCTTCTTTTCAAATTTGAACAAGTTTTTACGGTTAAAATCAGCTCATTTTCTCACATATTGTGTAAATTGTATTTTAACAAACCCTTGAGAGTTTCAGAGCATAATTCGGATTAAAAGTGGTAAAAATGGACTGATTTGGTGATTCCGCTTGAACGAGTATTTTCTGATTCCGCTTCAAAGATGATATTCCGCTTGAGATTTTCAAGCAAAACCAGAGATTCCGCTTGAAACTACCTGATTCAGCTTGAAACTGGTTATTTCGCTTGAATAGTATACTTGATTTCGCTTCAAGGTATTATTCCGCTCCAAATTATTCTGATTTCGCTTCAAACTAGTGATTTCGCTTCAACTGGGTATTCCGCTTGAAAAGAGTTTTTTTCTGAAAATTTTGTTTCTGCTTGAAAAGAGATTCCGTTTGAAACTAGATATTTGTGTGAAAAAATTTTCCGAATAATGGCTGAAGAATTTTACAACGCGTTTGCGACACCGGTTGCTCCGGTCACAGCTTCTGAAACTTTATACAGTGAGAACAAGACGGGAACTTACCAAAAACCACCAAAGCTGATGTATATTGAAGATTTTAAAGGGTGGCAAAATCGGTTTGAGAATTGGGTACGGGCATACAAGTTTGATGCATGGTGTGCTCTAAACAAAGACTACGAGAAACCGAAAAATGAGCGTGGGCTTGAAAAAGCTTTTTGTGATTTTTCGAAAAGTGATAAATTGAAGTATACAAGCGAGAAAATGATTATTAGTCTTTTACAACAAGCAGTAAAGGAAGACATCTTTGTTTTACTTCAACATGAGGGTACTGCTAGATCAATTTGGAATGCACTAATTCAAAAATTCAAAGGAAGCGCAGATATGATCAAAAATAAAAAGGCATTATTAAAGAAATTGTTTGATATGTTTGTAGCTTTCGATCATGAATCAACAAAACAGACTATTGACAGATATTGTCATCTTGTTTTGGAAATGGGAAGAATGGAAATTGTGAAGGATGATGAAGAATGGGTGGATAAACTTGCTGAAGCTCTACCACATCAAAAGTGGGGAACTTATTTGATAATCTTGAAACACATGAGGAAGTCTCAGGATATGAATTTGGCACAATTTATTCAGAGAATTGAGGAACATGAGCTGGATATCCAGAAAACGGCTATCATCACAAATCCAAATGCTAAACAGGATGTCAGTCTGTATTACCGAGGGAACAAGTTTGAAACAAACCCTAGCCAAAGTTCAAATATTAGTACTGCTTTTAGTGCTGATGGTTTATCTAGTCCGAATGTTAGCACTACAACTCATAGTGGTGGATATTCTTCATCATTTTCAAGTTTTAATCCAAATAGCACAACATCAAGTCCTCAACAGCAAAATTCTTCAAATTTGCAGTGCAATGTTACTTTAAACATTCAAAATGGTCACAACTTGTCTCCTGAAATTGCTAAGCAACACATGGCATCACTCGTTGCTGTGTTGGAATCATACGAAAATTTGATTGCTGGCAAAATTGGAAATCCGATGCTTACAAAAGAAGATTATGATCAAATTGATGCAGAGGAACTTGAGTTGATGGATGTAAAATGGTGCATGGCCAGTGTTGTTAGAAGAGCTGAAAAATTCCAGCAAATCACCGACAGAGATGAGTTTCGGGGACTGGCTACTTCTCCATTAGGATTTGACAAGTCTAAAGTTACCTGTTTCCGTTGCAAAGGAAAAGGACACTTTAAACGAGAGTGTAAAAATCAAGAAGCAACTGGGAATCAAGATAAGAACAATTAATATCAGAAATCAATTTTTCATCAGATTGAGCAACAACCATCATCATCTCATGCCATTGACGATGGAAAGAAGAAAGCTTTAATTATTCATCAAGATGATGAAAAAGTTGCAGAGGGTTTTAGTTGGGACAAGTACATACCTGGAACAGCTCTTGTTGCTAGAATTCTAGGAGAAAATGAGGCTAGTCAGAAAAGAATCCCAATTTTTCCAGATCTAGGAAGTGATGTTGATACTGATGATGAGGAAGAATATCTTAACAAATGTAGAAAAAGCATTGATCCTGACAGCTTTAATTTTTTCTATGCAGATAAAGTTGAGATGCTGAATCAAAAGAAGATTGACAGATTGAAGAGAGATCTGGAAGCAGCAAAGTTACTCACTGATGAAAAGGCAAAGACAGAAGCTGAAGAAACAAAAGTTGAAGCAGTGACTGAGAATGAAATAGAAAAAATTGTTGAAGTGGAGAAAGTGGTAGAGAAAATAGTTGAAGTTGAAAAACTTGTCGAAGTAGAGAAGATTGTCGAAATATAAAAAATTGTTGAAGTTGAAAAGACTATTGAGGTTGAAAAGATAGTTGAAAAAGTGGTTGAAGTTGAAAAACCATGTTTGAAATGTTCAGAATCTTGTAAAGCTTGTGAAGAGAAAGACAAGAAGATTGCGGAATTAGAGAAGATTAAAGAAGATTTACTGTCTGATGTGAGGTATGTGAAGGAGTCGTACGATGTGCTGAACAGGACAGTTGATAGCTTGAAAAAGACGAATTCAGAAATTGAAAAAGCAATGGAAAAAATGAGCGCAACATTAATGACAAAGCAGAGCGTCATCAATGAGTATATTGAAGATTGTGCTAAGCTAAAGCAGGAGTTGGAACTTGAGAAGATTGAGAGTGAAAGGATTAAACGATTACTGTTGAGTTATACTACTTGTGATTATTTGATTGATCGTGTTTATCCTACTGTTGCAGGTCTTGAGGCTTTCAAGAAGGAAAAGACTGAAGATACTGATACTGGTAAGAAACCATGTGTCAAGTATAACAGATGTCCACCCCCGATCTTTGAAAGTCATTCTCCCAGAAAACCAAACGAGGAACGAGTTAATAAGGCTCTCAACATCAAGTTAAAGTCTGAAATCATTGATGAATTACCAGATAATATTAATGTCACATTCACAGCATCTGACACTGATCATGAGTCTGAGTTAGTAAAGAAAGTTGTCGATAAGGTGTTGGATATGGATGAAGGGTCAAAGTCAGAGTCTAAGTCAGATATTTCGAGTTCGTCTGAGAAGAGTCCGAGTTCACCAGTTAAAAGGGTTTACAATAAAGAATTCTTGTTATCAAAATCTAATTTGAATGACGGATCAATCAAAGTAGCATATACATTGAATGATTCAGACAAATTATATTCTGATGAGGAATTTCCAATAAGAAGTGTAAAAATTGAAATAATCAAAAAGGTTTTCAAACTGACAGAAATTAATATTTCTGAAATAAAAGATTTAAATCTTTCTGAAAAACCTAAACCTTACACTTCAAGAATCAAACAAAAAATAAACAAGAAAATGGGTTATAATTGTGGTTATGATTTTCAAAAGAAATCAAACCATAATGGTACCTTCAAAAAGAAAGGTCTTGGTTTCATTTCTTCAGAAAATTATAAAAATCAGAAAACTTATAAATCAAACACAAAATTTGTTGCAGGTGGTAGTTGTGATGAAGAACAGAAGAAACTGTTCTAGAAGCAGTCAAATCAAGAGTTTCTTGCTGAAGTAAAGAAGAATGTGAGAAAGTTTGTTCAAAGAGTTGATAGAAGAACCTGTTTCAAATGCCAAGAAGTTGGACACATAGCTTGGAATTGCCCCAAGTCCAACACAAAACAGGGAGTTTCTTCACACTCAAAACTAAAAATTAGTGTTGATGTAAAGAAACAACTAACTGAGAAAATTAAAATGAATTCAACTTCTGAAGACAGTGAAAACTCAAAACGTTTTTACAAAAGGAGAGTTGATTTAAGAAAACAAAAATGGGTTGTTAAAAGTTCAAAGAACAGTTCTGACAATGAATCTGATTCCATAAAATCAGAGGAGTCATTGGTTGAGAAAAAGATTGAGAATTCCGTTCCTGTGATGAACGATGAAAATTTTCCTCCATTGTCAAAGGAAAATCTAAAGTCGAAAGTGGGAAAAGTTGAGATCTCAAATCAATTCTTCGTTGATAAAGGAAAATTTGATGTTGAGAAGGCTTTCAATGGAAAAGTCAAGCATATTTTTGGTAAGATGGTTGACAGAAAGGTAAAAGGTGCCAAAGAGTTTTACAAATCAAAATGTTGGTGGGATAGATGTGTACCAAAATCACCCAAGGCTGGTCGGGCTTAGGTGGACATAATGTTTGATTAAAAACCAAACTTGCCGGAGCTCCCAGGTTGGTGAGAGTGGAGCAGGAATCGGCATCATTCTTCATGACAGTTTTGATTGTGCCTATTTACAAGTGGTATAGAGTTTTGTTCTGACAAATTGATTAATCAAGGTCATTAATTTGAACTTGATGTAATCCTCATGCAAGTGTTTGAAAACAATGTGATGAAATGATCCTTGTTTCCTACAAGTGGTAAAATTAACTAAACTAATTTTCCGAAAAAACCATTTTGATTAAAACAAACTTAAGTGTTTTGAAATCTAAATGGGAAAATAGTTTGTTGAGAGGGGGAGTTCTGATTGTTTACGCCGAGTGGATGTCGAATTGAAGCGATTCGATATTAGTTGTCACTTTACTTGTACAGTTTGTTTTCAATTTTTCTTTAATGTGTTTGAATTTTAGGGGGAGTAAAAATTTTCAGAAAATCCAAAAACATTAGACAAGTTGAAAAAGCACAAAAACATGATAAAATCAAAAACGAGTTTTGTTGTGAAAAGAGGAAATGATAGTACATCAGTGGACTATCACAACATGCTAAAGAATTGGAGAGTTAAAATGTGATAAACAATCTCACTGTGGATGTGTCAGTAGGTTTTTACACATTCAGTAGATTGTATTCGAGATATAAACCTAAATTTCAAACTTGCTTATATCATGGGAAACATTTCTTTGATATATGGGTAACCCCTGAAATCTTGTTTGAAAGGTCCCTCTTTCTGAGATACTAAGTCTTTATGCTTAGTGATATCTGGGGTATTATCCAGGGACTTCTGATTTTGCGGAAGCAATGGCCTAGTCCTCGGAGAATACTTTATACTTGCTTGAAATATAGCCTACCCTCAGTACAAAAAATGATGAATCATTGCAAAATGCTAATCATGTGTTGTTGAAGAAAAGATCGTTTAAAGGGGACACACCAAAAGTCGAGCCGTCATCTCTCTGCTGAACGGAAGTTCTGACCTGAGCTCTCACGGTTTCGCATTTAACCCTTTAACAGATATCATCTAGGTATACTCACCTGTAAGACTAAATATTGGGATCTGGATACGGGAGTATATTCAAGTGGTGGGACACGCAAATAAGTTTAAGTGCTTAAGACATTAATCTCGTATCTCTAAACAGTTGAACTTTGTGTGAAAATTTAAGTGGATCAGTATACAGACAATCTAAGTGAACTGTTTAGAACTTAAAATGTTTAAAGCTTAACGGTGTTGGTGATTTGTCTCAAAAATTGATATGATCCTCTTACACAAACTCGCAAAAATATTGTATGTATATATTTCTTTACTGCATTTCATTTCATTTCATTTCATTCAAAAATCCAAAAAGATTTTCAGTGTGTTTTAGCATAATTTTGGAAAAAATTCAAAAAGACTTTAGACAACTGATGTTGAAAAGCTGTTTTTCAAAATTCCGAGTGCTGAACATGACGAACAGGTTTGGGAAAGCTTGTTTGAAAAGAAAATTGATATACATGCAAGTGGGTCATCAAAAATTGATATGTTAAATCATTTTATACAATACTTGAAAATGATGTGTTCGGTTTGTGTTTTCAAGTGGTTAGCAGGGTTTCTCAATTTGCTATATCTTATTTTTATGAAACTTATGTTTTGGGTACAGAATATGCAGGTGAGCAAGGTTGCAATACTTGAACCTGTGATTATGTGAGCAGAGTTTGAGCCAGACTACGATTCCAGCACAAGTTAAGGGGGAGTCTGTTAGAGAAAGAGAGTCTGAAGATGCAAGAGCTAGGAATTTGATCTTGAAGATGCCAGAGATTGATAGAGCATCATCCGAGGGGGAGATTAGCTGAAGAAAGAGTTAGAGTGAGACAAGAACCAGATCGAGATTCTGGAAGCCCAAAGACTGATAAAGACTAAAGACGTTGAAGGCTCGACACTTAAGACTCGTCAACATCCGAGGGGGAGTCTGTTGGTGCATACGTCTGTCGACTTCGTCTTGTATCGAGTCTAGTATTAGGAATGTTAGATCAGGGCGCGTTGTACGAGAAAATAGGAGGTTTTAGGGTTTATTTGGGCTGATTCTGCTTGAAAGAATGCATGTGATTTCGCTTGAAAGGTTTATGAGAAATTTCAAGCGAAATTAGAACCTTAGTGATTTCGCTTGAAATGTTCACAGTCTCTTTCAAGCGAAATCAGGCATCTATAAATACCTCCCCAAGCGAAATCATTTGTAACAGTTCATTCTTCCGGTACCGAAGTGTTGCCGAAGTGCCGTTTATTTGTAATCAGTGTGAAATGAATATATAAGGTAAATTTTAGTGAAACAAGCTGTTTTTCAAATCTGTTTCTTTGTTTCCGCCTCTAAAACGGATAAGAGCTCTTCTGATTGACTCGTTTGGGTCACAAAACAATCCTACAGACGGGCTCCATGCGGAATGAGTGAATTTGATCACGAAGACGTGAAGCTTTAGCGGGCGGAAAATATTTGTTCAAAAAGGCTTGAAGGAGGCCCGTCCAATTGGTAAAAGTACCGGTTGGCTGAGAATCCAACCAAGTAGCCGCACGGCTGGCCAGTGAAAAGGGAAAAAGATGTAAGTAGGTAGCATCGTTTGGGGGCTCCGTGAAGGCTAAAAGTGGCGATCATACGAGAGAAACGGTTTATATGATCAGGGGCGTCCTCGTCCTCACGGCTGTGGAACTGAATGGTATTGGTGATGGCTTGCATGGCATACGATGGAATCTGCCATGAGTTTTCGTTTACTCTGGGTGGAACAGTGATGGGTGAAGCAAGACCGGTAAAGCCTCGGGTGGCTTGTTGATGGGCGATCTGTCTTGGATTGGCCATTTGTTCTAAGTTTATGTTATCTGGGGCGCTAGAAGTGGGACTATCGGGTGGGGAAACTTTAGGTGATGTTTTAGGTGAATGGGGTGGTGAGGGAAAAGGGGTGGTATCGAAGTTTGGTAAATGAGAAAAGGATGAAGTACTAACCTGTGGGCCTTGGCCCAATCGAGACGATGACTCTGTGACTGGTGGCTTCGGCGGCGGTCCGTGCGAGGGCAGATGTGGCATCCACTACAAGCAAAAACCTAAATATGAGAAAAACAGACACTAGTCACTAAGACTCAAAAATAAAAATAAAAATAAAAATAAAAGAAAACAGACTCAAAACAAAACAAAACACGTAGCACGTATATGTCAATTAAGTCTATCAAAGCTAATAAACGCAATTGCCAAGAGTCCTCGGCAATGGCGCCAAAACCTTGATGTGTGCTAAACAGACTATTAAAATTAACTACTTTAGACTCTCTAAGCTAGACACTAAAAAGCTTTAAATCTAGACTAGACCTAAACCACACAATCGGCAAGTGTACCAATCACTGTAGTATGACTTAAGGAAGTCCGGATATCGAACCACGAGACTCTATTAATCACGCTAATTAAACTCTAACAGACGCAATTGCCAAGAGTCCTCGGCAACGGCGCCAAAACCTTGATGTGTGCTAAACAGACTATTAAAATTAACTACTTTAGACTCTCTAAGCTAGACACTAAAAAGCTTTAAATCTAGACTAGACCTAAACCACACAATCGGAAAGTGTACCAATCACTGTAGTATGACCTAAGGAAGTCCGGATATCGAACCACGAGACTCTATTAATCACGCTAATTAAACTCTAACAGACTCTGACAGACACGACTCAAACTGTTTAATTTTTTTTTTTTTGGGGGGGGGGGGGTTACTGAAAATCTAAGGAAATCTAATAAACTGATTATTAAACTAGAACTATGCTAATACGAACTAATGTGAAGACTTTACTTAAATGGTGATGAATACCTCCTAGACTAGAATCCTGGATTGATTTTAAGAATTTACCAATTAAGTTAACCACATGTTTTATGGAACTGGGATCTTGTGATACTAAACCTACTAAGACACCAACTAAGCCCCTCAATCCTTCTCGAGGTGAAACTTATGGCAGTACCTAGGCTGTTAATCCTACCGGTTATTAGACTTCCTTCTGGTCATCTAATTATTATGTAAGTACCCTAATGTTGACGTACTCTTTTCCAATTATAGATCTAGGGTAGTTTGAGTTGCTCAATTTGACTTGATAGACTAATAAACCGACGGGGCAACTAAGGCACGACTTTTTCCAAAGACTGTCTAAAGCAATTCGCCGGGTAAGACCTACCAATAGCCCTGCACCTTCCAGCTATTAGGACTAGTAGAATAGTAAAATTCAGCAAATTATTATTAACTATCACTTCTAAGGTTTATTGGCCAATTCACCCTAAAGGTCAAAGACACAAGGTCAAAGATCTAGCATGAACCTATTCTGTAGCAGACAACCACCTAGATTCACACGAAGCAATTGATAATAATTAACCAAATCAAAGTACGCTTACACACCAAATTAATAAACCAAACTTCTTACAAAACACAATTAATCCATAAACACATGTAATTAACAAAAAAGGTTCAAACTTTATTTCAATCCATTCATCATAGTCTATGCGGTTTGAATGTTTAGCCAAGCATATTAAACAATGAAAACAAAGCAAAGTTTTTCAAACAAGAATTCATGGTTACAAGTTTCGAAAGAGAAATCAACAAACAAGGAACTAAAGAACCTGTGCAAGTCTTCAATCTTCAACCCGAACTCGAACCGATGATTCCCGTGATAAAAAACGCTCTGAATAGCTCGATTTGTGCTCTTGAAATCGCCCTAGGGTTCCATAATTTGTAACTAGGGTTTTTTTCGAGTTTATGATGAATATATATGATTTTTCCAACCAATCCTTGAATTATTTCGAAGAAAACTACCTCATATGGCCTCTGGCAGCGCGCGACCCATATAGGGAGTGGGTCGCGGGGCGCCACCTTGTTCCCTTAATTGCCTAATACCTTCAGTCTCTCGCCGGGTGCCAGAAACTTGTCACGGGGTGCCAGAGACTCTTTTTTCAGCTTTTTAACTTCTTTTCAGCTCCCGATCTTTCCAACACGTTCCAAGACTTGATGTTTCAATATTTTTGCATGTTTTACTCAGTTTCCAGCGGTTTTAAGCATCAAGGCCTGCGAAAGACGATTTGATCAATAGTATGCACATTCTAACGAAAACAAAACTAAATATAACGAAAAACTATACAAACTTAACACGAATAAAAGATGTATTTTGCAATACATCAATCATCCTAAACTTTCTCTGAAAACTCTGGCGTGTCCCAGAATGACCCCGTATCTAATAAAATTTAGGAAAAAATTTCTATCACCATATTTTTCCTGGACATTAATCTCCTCACTACGATCACAAAAAACACGTATTCTTAATTTCTTTTTTTACTCTCAACGGCGTATCATTTCCTCCTGAGCGTATTACTTATGTTTGCCTATCACTCCTGTGTGCGTACAACTCCTGCATGTGTACCACTCTTGCGCTCCATGTGCTGCGCACGTATAATTCCTATGCTCCATGCTGTTGTTTCCAATTTTTCAATCTAAAATCTAAATTTCTTCAATTTTGAAGATGAAACCACTTTAAATAGGTGCAAAAATAAATTCCTATCAAGAGTATATATTTTCATTATGACATTTCATCCATGAATTGATCTCCAATTTTGATTTTACATATAAAATACATACATCATGAGCGTAGGTGATTCAATCAACGATTAGATCGATTGAATCAGTACGAAAGATCTGGTACCACTATTAGGAACATTGATTGATGCACTAAACGTTGAGAAAACTGAGATAGGTGCACACAATATCTACAACAACATTAGAAATGCGGAATCCAAATAGTGTTGATGTGTTATGCTCAGATTCTAAATATAACTTTCTGATTTCAATTTAGAAGCACTTCGTTACAGATAGCTCTAACTTTCAAAGCTCTCCAAAATCAAGTTATGAATCCTTGCGCATGAGCCTATCTTTATATAGGCGTATGACTAGGAGTGTATGTCACATGCGCACGGATCACTCATACGCTGCATAGGACTCCTACGTGCGTATGAATCATTTACATTTGATTTCTAAACATAAGACACCTCTATGAACATGCTACACAATAAACAAAACGACAAATAAAAAAATTGCTGGCATTAGACATATAGTGTGTCAACAAGGAATTTGTGTCATCCATGTGGCACCACGCATGGTAGTGGCAAAAATTATGAACGTTGGATATTATTGGCCAGGGATGAACCTAGCCGCCGTCAAGGTGCTGCATAGATGTGCCCAAAACCCTGCGACCAAGAATTCTTTAGTTCCGGTTAGCATTGTATGGCCTTTTCAACAGTGGGCCACTGACATGGTATTTACATTCCCAGATGCTCCTTGTGCAGCAAATTTTATCATCATTGTTGTCGATTACTTCTGAAGTGGGTTGAAGCAAAAGTGCTGGCATCCACAACAGCCATGGTGGTCAGAAAGTTTACTTGGGATACATCATATGTCGTTTCGGCCTGCTGTTGTGCATCGTTACATATAATGGTCCTAATTTCACTCACGAAGACCTCCAAGAGTAGCTGAAGGACCTACACATCAAACACGTTTTCTCATATGTTGCACACCCGCAAGGGAATGGCCAAGTGGAAAGTGTCAATCGCAGCATCCTCGAAGGCATTAAGCAAGATTGGTAACTAGCGAAGAGATTGGGTCGATGAGAACCTAAGTATCTTGTGGGCTCATCGGACCATGCAAAAAACGAGCAACGACGAAACACCCTTCAGCCTAACTTATGGCTCGGAAGTGGTTATCCCCACTGAAATCGATCTCCCATTGCCACGCATGCTCGCGATAAACTCCATCGACAATGAGGCAGAACGCCGTCTAGACTTGGAGTTGTTGGATGAACAACGTGAAAATGCAGCCATCAACGAAGCAAAATACAAGCCCAAGCTAGAGAAGTACTACGATGTGCGGGTCCGCATATGTACTTTCAACCCGAAAGATTGCGTCATCTGCGACAATGAAGCTTATAATGTAGAGCACTAGAGCAAGCTTGCCCTTAAATGGGAAGGACCCTATGTCATACATGAGGTCCTCGGCAAAGGTGCATACCGACTGCACAAATTAGATGGCAAGATCATTCCGCGCATGTGGAATGCCCAGTAATTAAGATAATGTTACATGTGTGACACAAACAATTGTAACCAAGGCATGTTGCCAAACATCTTTATTAATACAAGAAGTGTCTTTTACATTATCTTTCATTCTTACAATCACATAAACTATACTACAAATGTGCACACTACTTTGGGTATACGCAAAAACATATTGGCTAAATGACAAATTCATGAACACTTGTGGTCTTCAAGGCTTGCCGCATCTCTATGCGCATCGCAGATTGTACGGTGTTTCCACATGAACTTGAACCGGTCCTCATTCGCGATACCTCATAAAGTAGTAATACACACGCAAATATTGTAGAAAATAGTTTACATTAAAGTTACTATTTACTTACACCTGATAAGGCCAAAAATATATGCGCCATACACCAAATACGTGTTCACTTTCCACAATCAACAAAGATTATGGAAAGGGTGGAACTTGTCCATGCCCATAAAGGGCCAAATGCTCGACTCGTAGGTCGGGAAAATAAAGCATGTTTTAAACCTACGTTACAACAAGGCATCGTGGGGTGGAACTATTCTCTAGAAACTTAAACTATTACAGGGGCTCACAACCCATTCACGGCGTGCAGTCAGGGTTACTCAAACATTAGGAGCATCTTCATCACCTTTTTGGTCACCCTCTTCCTCAACAACTGTCGTAGTTGGCGGTTTGAAGATAAGCTTCAAACGATCCAAGAAATCATCGTGTTTCAGCACCTCAATCACCAAATCCATCACCAGGAGGTGGATGTTATCATACGTATTTTGTGCAGAAGTTAATTCACTTTCTGTATTCTTGTCATATATTGCAGAATACTGGTCATTCAACTGAACCTTTAATACCTCCCCAACGTGCGCCACACATTCTTGATAACCTTCTCAATATCCATCATTGTGCGGAGCAACTATCAAAGTCACCACGATGGTATCAAGTTCGATTGAGTTTAACACGGTGTTGGCCACCTGCGTAGAGAGAAGACAAGGTTAACCAAAAATAAATTTGAAACAGACAAAGTTTAAAACTCACGTGCGCAATGGCACATTGCTACAACCAAACAATATTATTCATGAACGACTCCAACATACCCTTTGCATCAGCGTCAACCTTTTGAGCGACGTTTAATGCTGATTGGGCAATATCTTGTTCTTTCTTCGCGGCTTCAACACGAGCTTTTTCAGCACCCACATCCAGTTCCAATGACCTACACTTGTCTTGACTTTCAAAAAGACGATGCTTAAGCCCACAATTTCAACATCTTTTGCGGCTAGGTCCTTATTACTAGCAGCCAGACAATTCACAACAACGTCGTGCTCAAACAAGTCCGCATTTAGCTTCTCAATTTCTTAGTCTTTTACAAGGACAACGGCTTTTGCCTAACCCCCCTTCTGTTCTACACACTAACGGCATGATTGAGCTTCATTAACCAATCCATGCAACTCCACATTTTGTATTTTGAGAGCTTCATTCTACGCCTTTAGATTTTTGTTTTCTTCATGAACACCGTGCAAAACAATATTATCTTTTTCAAGCCTCAGACCACTGCTTGCGCATGTCAGATAGTTCTTTTTTGGCTACTTCAACTTTCCTTGTAGCACCAAGCACTGACCATTCCATAGATTTTTTCTCCGCCTCAAACACTGGCTTGAGCCTCCGAAAGCTAAGCCTACCCGGCGAGAAATCTTAGATGATCAGCAGATTATTGGGCTTTAGTCTCTTCAAAGGTAACATGTTCCCTATGCATTATGCGCCATTCACACATAATCTGGTTGCTAGTGGACCCAAAGTTTACTTGTGCGAAAAGGTGTGAATGATAAAAATTTTCATGTGCCCTACCCCGTTGATTCGTAACTTCAGCTAGGGGAAACACTCCCTTAAACCACTCTCGACAATTGGCTACAGTACCAAATGAATCCCCTTGTTTTAATTTCGAGACCGGGGCATGAACTGTCTCAGCATGATGCGCACCGTAGGTGCGATAATAATAATCCCTAGGGGTCTCATTGGTTAGAATTGGGTGTGGGTCTTCATGTTAGACATTCAACGCATCACCACCACCACCCCCAACAGCATCAACTTTACCACCACCACTACCACTTGCTCCATTTCTCGCAGCCCCAGAGGCATCGACATTTTGCCCCCGCTACGTGGTGCGCCCAACCAAGGATATGTTTTCATCTCCGTCTTCCTCATGGGAAGCATGACTAAAACTACCAGTAGCAACATTCACGCGCAGATAAGAACCTTCAACAAACAGTCCTTTGATAGACTCAACAGCTTATTCTGGCTTACAAGTACCTAGATTTTCGCCACCAGCTAGCACTTTTGTCCTAACATGTTCAATGTGCTCCGCTTCAACATTCAATGATGCATCTTTCACAGTTTCTCGGTCAAAAGTCTCAACATGTAGTGCTTTAGTAACATCTGGCGCACCCTTGCTGGTCCCCTCAATAGTAGTAACAACCTCTGGTACGCGTATGTTGGGTTCAGTAGTCTTCAAGGTCTCTCCCTCCCCACCATTTTCCCCTTACGGCTCTTCCCCAATATGTTTACCTTTAAGTTGCATTGAGGGGGTAGAGGCGGAGGAGGCACATCATCTGGCTTGGGATCTTTTGAATGCACAAACCAGAATCTTGGTTGCGTGGGGCTTGTACCTGATCACACAGTATTAAGCACCACACGCAGATATAATCATAAACACACAAGCAAGAAAACAACAAGCAAATATACCAGGTGAGATCTTACTCATAAGAGACAACAGGTTGCCCTTCTTCCCAATAGGAGGCACCCAAAAGTAACTTTCTTCGCAGCTGGTGATGAGTCAGTTTCACCTTCAGCCTGTGACCTCTTGCTAGCACCCTTCTTCTTCAACTCCCTCACCATATTTGGTCCTAAGTCCGTGGGAGCAGACATAAGGGACGCACTAGCAGGGGTCTCTCCGACAAACACACTGCCTGCACCCGTGTCTGAGTCTGTTTTCTTTAATCTCTTTCCACCTTCAGCATTAAGAGCATCAAAAGAGTCAACTACTATAACATAGTCATCTAAGAAGGCCTTGCGAGTGTGGGGTGTACCTTTCTTGGAACCAACATTAGGCGTAACAACGGTTTGCTCAACTTTCTCTTTCATCGGACCAACGGCGCCGACAGTTTTCTTTATTAAAGCTTTCTGAGTGTTGCCACCATATGGACCAATGCTCAGATCGCACAAGTCACCTGCACATGAAACGTGATGGGGATGAGTTAGCCCATGTCCAGAAGAAGCCACAGACTCCTCATTGGAAAGAATCATAACTTCCTCCCCCGCAGGAGCCATGGCCCTACTGGTTTTAGATTGGAATCCCCGCACCTTTACCTTTGGGAAGCGGCGCAGCCAACAACTAGGCTCTGGGAAATACAAAGTTACCCCGGATCTGATCATACCAAAATTGTTCTTCAGATTTCAATTTCCTAACGCTTATCTTTCATGGCGCATCTTCATAGATAACTTTATGGATTGGTTACTCTGCGTAAGCAGTAAATTAACAAACAAATGTTATACAAAGAAAATAAACAAGTAAAGCGCATGCTTACCAATCTTGTTCTCCACATACACTGGGACGTGTTTGTCGGTCGCTTCCTATCGCGTGCTTATCAGCACTGCAACGAGAGCTCGTTCACCCAGACTCCTATTCGGTAGTGTGTTGAGTTATTTATACCAGTCCTTAGTCTTGGGGACATGTAGCTCCTCCTTGGTGATATTTTATGCCCCCCCTCATTATCATGGCCACCGGATTCACCGGTGTCCTTGATGAAGAAAAACTTGTCATTCCAATCATGAAGCTCTTCGGGGGCATGACAGTATCTTCTTCGTGTCAGGATGCTACACAAAAGAATAAAACCCCATATCGCAATGGAGTTGATAGAAAGCCCGGAACCTGTCCATCGTAGGCTCTACGTCCTAAGATCGACAACAAAACTCAAAGTGCCTTAGGTGCACCATGCCCATCGGGCTTAGTTAAGATTTATGGAACTTATAGTATGAAAGAATCTCCTCGAAAAAGTTAGTAATCGGCAACCTAAATTTACCATCAATATCAATGAAGAAATCTGCAAAAAAAGTAATGTATCCAGTCGGTGCAACGACGGCAGTCTGGCTAGCAACAGGGTACAAAGCCCCCCCCCCCCCCCATAGATCAGGAAACCCAAGACCATTCACGATCTACTCAAAAGCCGGTTCGTTCCCTTTCAATGGAGGTAGACCACTAGCTTGAGCTTCAACTTCTGGGTTCGACGATGTTGACATGATGAAATAAATTCTCTCATTTTTCTAGACAAAGATGAAGATCTTCAAAGAACACTTGGGAAATCTGAAGGAAACCTTGAGGAAATGAAGAACACTTGAAGAAAACTTGAAGATCGGAGAGAAAGTAGAAGAGAAATTTTGATAGGGTTATAACCGTATTGCAGAGAAATAAGCTAAGAGATGAGAAGTATTTGACTCAAATTCTGGATATCCTCCAGATTGTTACGTATCATTCAATTTATAAAAGATAAACTTACACACAGGACCCTCAAACAAATAGAAAACAACCCTTATTACCCCCTACATAATGCATAATATGAAAAATGCAAATAAATGAAAAAGACACGTAACAATACTTCCCCATTAACCTACTTTTTGCCCTCAAAAAGTACTTCAAGAAACCTTGTCTTCATCCCCTTCTGTTGCTTGTTTTTCATCATCTACCACTTCAAGTATGTAAAGTTGTTTTTTCTTACACACGTGCCCCAGAACGAACCTTTCGGTACACCAGAAGCATTCCCCCTTTGCCCTTTTTTGCTCAAGTTCATCACTTGTCAAACGCCTCGAGCTAAGAATTCCCGGTTTAGAACTTGATGGCTCGGATGTTGGACTTGGCAGGAAGGGTAGTTTTGAACCACTAACGGGAGGTGTTGTTTTGACATCTTCGGGTTGCAGCCCATCCTCCACAGCATTGAAACGCTTCATCAAGCATGTGTTGTTGATAGTTTGAATTCTTGCTAACCCAAATGCCTCGCGTAGTGTTTGAGGCTTGAACATGTTTACCGGCCCTTTTATTTTCGGCTTCAAACCCTTCAAATATAGGCTAACAGCATAAAGTTCGTTAACGGTAACTTTGTTAAGCAAGCGATCGAAACCTGAATTATATTCTTGTAGACCCTTGGCGTCATCAGTAAGTTGAACGAGAGATACAATCTCTTCCATAGGGTCTTCAAACATTGCATCAGAAAAACGGGCAGAGATCGAACGAACATAGTCCGCCCATGGGACCTCGGCAACCGTGGCATTACGGGTCTTCAAGTAGGCACGGTGCCATTGGAGGGCATCGCCTTCCAAGTGAACCGCAGCACAGCGTAATTTCGAGTCATCGGGGGTGTCATCCATCGAAAAAATGTTTGCAGGGATAGACCCACCCCTCAACATCGTCCCCCGAAAATTTAGGGAAGTCGATCTTACCGATACGGAATGGTTTGGATGTTAGTGAGTCACCATCTGGGCCGGAGAAGGACCCGAAGGAACTACCCGACGGCTGCACAGCTTTATCACGCACCGCCTTCAAAATCTCTTCCTGCTGCTTCGAAGATTGTTCTTGTTGCTTCGTCAGGGCCGCTAACGCAGCTTGGATGTCGTTGATTGCCTTACCATGGGACTTGAGGGTGTTGTCGATTTCATTATTGCGGGTGTTAGTCATGGCGGCGGCAAGGAATTCCGATGAGGAATCGGAATGGCTCTGATACCCTTGATAGGGTTATAACCGTATTGCAGAGAAATAAGCTAAGAGATGAGAAGTATTTGACTCAAATTCTGGAGATCCTCCGGATTGTTACGTAGCTTTCAATTTATAAAAGATAAACTTACACACAAGACCCTCAAACAAATAGAAAACAACCCTTATTACCCCTTAAATAATGCATAATATGAAAAATGCAAATAAATGAAAAAGACACGTAACAAATTTCGGAGAAATGGTTTCCTCAAACCCTAAAGCTCCTATTTTTATACCAATCACATTTATCGCGATGGGTAACCATGCCCGCAACTTGTGGTGCATGCCCAATCAAAAGACGACACGTCAGGCGGTAAAATAACAGACGACAACTACCACACGTGCGTGGCCATATATATTCAAAGCAAGCACTTCTGGATAAAATTTGTGGTTCACGTTGTTGTTTTGAATCACTTTTTTTTACTTATTGACTTATTGTGTGTTCTTGTTATATATTTCACGTTGTTGTTTTGAATCACTTTCTATTTCATTGTTTTTGAGTTTGTTATAACATTCGAAATTATAACACATGCAACATACAATAATTTAACCTCTTGAATTTGAGTTTGTTATAACATTCACTATTCGTCACAAAGTATACTTCACTTTGTTGGTTAGCAGGGTATTGACGGATCCATGAGTTTCCAATAGTAGATTCTCATGGTAACAATTTATACACACAATAATTTAGTTACAACTGTAAATAAAACACTCGACTTTAGAAGAGCATATACACACATGACACGTTAGAATTACATTTGGTGAATTTATTGATGTTTACAATATAGAAGAATTGTTCACATGAAGGTTGATTGAATATGAGAAAGTGTTGTAACTAAGCTTTCTTGTTTTTGTTGACGGGTTGAATCGGATTAGAATCACGAGCGACTTTCAAGCTCTTCCTCAACAACCACAATTCCTTGACATAATAATGAAGTCTATCGATCATCAATCCGAGGAATAAACAGAAACCTGCGTGCATCGTTTAAATCTTGTTTGTTAACCAAAACATGGATATAATAAACTTGCATACATTAAGAAATAAAAAGAATGTACCCATGAGTGACGCCTCTAGAACGTGATTAGCCAAAAGAACTTGATCGGTTGGATTAGTGGTTCCAACCTCGATCACGCGCTTTTGGGTTTTAAGGATATCATACACGTTGAACACGAAGACAATGAATAATGTCGCGAAAATGGTCCTTGAGGTCACGAGCCCTCTACCTTGCTTCAACCGATCCAAACCCATAATGATTAGGTTCCTCAAGGGTGAGTGAAACAACATGGTTATGATCACGCCCATTTCCATGGCTAGAACCATAAACAAAAGAGGTGTCATTTTTTTTCTTATTTTTTCTGAGTGATTTTAGGTGAATGAAATTATGATGAATGATGAAAAGAGAGAAGAATGCAGAGTTTCCTTGCATTTCTTCCTTCTTTTCACTTTTTGGAGTTGCCATCTTTATTCTAAACTTTCATATGGATGAAAGAATCATATTCCTATCCTATAAATATATGGTTTGGTATTACTTTTGGAATTGACAACAAGTTTAAAAATAATTAAATAGAACAAAAGATGAGTAATTAAGATTGTTTATGAGTAAGGTAGCTTTGTGAGTGAGTCGAGTCGAACCAGCTTTAGCGCGAGCTCAGATAAATCATCCGAGCCAGTTCATATGCATTTAAACTGTTGAAACCTTGTATTCCTTGCACAGATTGATCATATGACAACATATCATATTTTTACATATATGGACAGAAATAACAAAAAAAAAAAAAGACAGTGGCGTCTCTGAGAATTCGCGTACTCTGTTCGAGCTCGAAAAATGTGCCCATATGCTTTAACGAAAATTGTTTTTCTATTTTTATTTTTTTTTAAATCATATTAATATTGGGTTGGGCCCAATAAACCTTATGTTAAGTTGGGTAAATTATAAAGCATAAAAAGGTATTTGATAAGGCCTCTATATAGTATTTGTATGTGTTTACAATTTTTTTTTAAAATAACATACATACATATATATATATATATATATATATCGATTTTTTTTTAAAATCCCGTGCCCCTCGAAATCACTGGCCTTGTGCGGAACTCCTCCCTGCACACCATAAGAGCCGCCCATGAAAAAAAGGTCGGTGTTTTCTTTTCCTTTTTTTTTTTTTTTTTGCCTAGTTGGACTTCTTAAATGGCCTACTTATAGGGCTGTAAGCGAACCGAACGTTCAACGAACAGTTCGTGAACCGTTCGGCGGGAAGTTCGTTTATGTTTGTTTGTTTAGTAAATGAACGAACATGAACAAGAAATTCTGTTCGTTAAGTTAAACGAACGAACATGAACAGAGGTTGCGTTCGTTTGTTTATGTTCGTGAACGTTCGGTAATGTGTTCGTTTATGTTCGTGAGCGTTCGATAATGAGTTCATTTATGTTTGGTCGTTAATCTTTATTTGTTTTAGTTTGTTTAAAGGTTTTTATAAGTTGTATTTTGTTTTATTATTTCTAGTTTTTAAAATTTTGAAACCCTAGTTATCTTATATGCCTTTTACTACATCCCTCGTTTCACTATTTCAATTTTAGTTTGTGTTAAAGTTTGACAAACTCTTAATTTTGTGTTTATCATGTTTTTGATAATCACGCCAACTGTGTTCAGATAATTATCTTGAGTGTTTATTTATTTTTGTCGATTCTTCGTAATGTTTGTGATGAAAATGCAGATTTTATTTTAAAATCAATATTGTGTTCATAAACGCCGTTTGTGTTCATTTATGTTCATGCACATTTGTTAGAGTTCATTAGCATATGGTAAGTGTTGGTGAACAGTTCACGAACATGTCCGTTTCCTTAATGAACGAACACGAACAAGAAATCCCGTTCGGTAAGCGTTCGTGAACAGTTCATGAACAAGCTTGTTCCTTAACGAACGAACACGAACAAGGCCTTGTTCGTGTTCGTTCGGTTCGTTTACAGCCCTACCTAATACCTACTTAGCTTGAACAAGCAACAAGAGAGCTCACATTTGCTCGGAATTTGAACCAGCCAGTTGGTTTAATAATGAGCGAGCAAACTTTTTTTCGAACAAGATTTGAGCCGTGACCTATTTGAACGACCCTATTAACAAGTGTAATCCCGAATCATTTTGGAAGGGTGTGGTTAATGTAAGGAAGGATAAATTAGAAAGAAAAGAGACCAACCTGGACAAGGTCAATGCACTATCAGCCTAACAATAAGGCTCATGACGTAGGTTGGCGACCTCCAATGCATTTAGAAGGGGTTAGTTAATTAGTCACTTGTATATTTGTAATGTTGAATTAGGTTCGATCAAAGAAGGCAGAAATGAAGTATTAGTCCAACTCTTGTTTAGCATCAAGTTAATCAAGATGAATGGTCATCGACTTGGAGGAAAGGTGAAGATGGGACCATGTGACAAAAAAATGTTTTGCATTACATACGTTTGATCATCGCGTTTGAACTAGTCATATAGTTAACGAATTTGCAGTATGTTCCTATCGACCACTCGCATGACTCATTGTAGATGTTCCATAAATCAAGTGGAGTTCCACCTGAAAGTCCCACCAAGTCAAGCACATACATGGAGCCATCATCATCCAGAAGATGGTTGACCATTGACTAGAGTTATTATCCAAACCTTGTTTGTATAACACCTCCTCAAGCTAGTTCTTTGTATCCAAAATCCGAACACAGAAGCCAAACATGTTTCTATACTTGAATCGGTCAGAACTGGGAATGGGGTCCAGGTTGTCCGATTAGAAGTGGGCGAGCCATGCCACAACAGACTGGACGGTTTCACACAAACTGGGTTCAGCATCTATCTTTCAAAGTTTTTGAACCAGGTCCATGTTCGTGTAATGGTTTGTAGCTTGTTTATAAAATAAAATGGATTTCCCAACCACACTATTATTGTTTATTATACATAATACTTGTATATATACTTCGATAGTGTTTGAAGTCATCATATTCATGTATATACGCATAACTTTCTACGTCTATTTGGTTTTTACATCATCCGAATTCTAAAAAGGGTGGTCTAACCAGCAAGCTGGTAAAGCGGCCGGTTTACAGCCCAGTTTTCAGAACATTGCCCCTGTTGAACCACCCAAACAACCAAGTCCCACAGCACAAAACCCATTATCACATTGCAAGGGCACCCCCATCAACCATTATCGATGCAATAAAAAATTAACAAATTTATCGACGTTTATAAAAAAACAATCACCAAAAACGATGTTCATAGAAGTATCAATTATGAGTCCGACAAGAACACAGACCAAACCCATGGAGCAGCAACATACCCATGGTTGGTTCGGGTGGTGTGAAGTCCAAACAACTCGTTTGAGTAACAAAATGCAATAAATAAAAACATGGCGAGCCGTAACAGAACAGCAAAAACTTTTAGAATAAACATCAATTATTCTGGTAAAGTGAAGACTTTATGAATACCAGAATTTAACATAAATAAAGCAAAACAAGGTTCTGAAAATGTTTAGATGTCAAGAAGCAACCTCCTTGGATCCTCGACCACATCCTTAATTCGGCGGAGGAAAAACACAGCCTCTCTTCCATCAATTAGCCGGTGGTCATAGGTTAGAGCGACGTACATCATGGGTCTCGGTACTATGTTGCCTCCAACCACCATTGGCTTATTCACAATTGAATGCATACCCAGAATTGCCGACTGTTATAGATATATGTATGTATGTTATCGAGTAAAATTACAATACTCATCCATGAAAAAGAGAAGGAAAACGGTAGAGATGGCCAAAATTAGGGGTGTTCATCAAATCGAATATCGAATTTTCGAATTATTCGAATAATTTTTATTTTCCCTTGAATTCGTATTCGATTCGAATCCGTATTCCAATAAAAAACCCAGTTCGTATTCGATTAAAATTTCGAATTCGAATTGAATTCAAATAAATTCGATTTAATTCAGATTCTTTAAAAACATGTAAAAAACTATCAAAATGAAACATATATTTTAAAGCAACCATAAAGCACGATATCACATTAAAAAGTTCCAATTAAAGCCGTAAGTCTAAAATTCAAAACGAGAAGTCGGGAATAACCACTCCACATTACAAGTTAATATTTTTAGGGTTATAAATCTATTGATAGATTTGTTACTTAGGTTTTAGTTATGGGTTTGGTAATGGGTAAAATACTTGGAAAAAATTTGAAAATAATTTTTTATCAATATATGTTATGCTATATATTAATTTTATAATTGCGTTAATTACATAGTTAGTCCCTGTGGTTTATAGGAAATAACAAGATCAGGTATTAATAGTTTAAAATCACATTTTGGGGTATCAACTTTTAATTTTGTAACAACTTAAGAGTACTAAGACTAACAAAATGTTAGTTTTCCAGTTAGATTTCTATGAAATGACAAAAACACCCATTTTAACTTCAAGGACCATTTGTGTAAAATAATCATTTATCTAAAATAATTTTTAAGAAATAAATCAGATATTAGAAACATAAACCTAGATCTCTCTCAGAGCTATCTCTCTCTCCCCCCTTCTTCAACCACCCATTTCTTCCCCAACCAGTTCTAATCCCACCCTTTTAACCACCACCGTTCCGCCGTTAACCGCCACAGAGGACAACATTCATTGTTTACGAGGTGTGCATCAATCATCGGAGTTATTGAACTGGAACTTCTCGAAAAATACTCGAGGATTAATCTGCAGCTTCACCGGAGTATCCTGCTGGAACGATCAGGAAAACCGCTTAATTTCACTCACACTTCGTGATTTCGGACTCGCCGGAACGATTCCGTCGGAGTTACAGTTTTATGCGAGCTTAAAAAACCTAGATTTATCAGGTAATCGTCTCACGTGTTCGATTCCTGGTGAAATATGTAGCTGGTTGCCGTATTTAGTTAACCCAGATCTATCAAACAATGAATTCACCGGTGAAGTTGGGGGGCCCTTTGTGATATACCTTGTCTAGTATTTTTGATGGAAGATATTGCTGGCAATTTCTCGCATTTTATTCTTGAAATCCATGCCTTTTATTGTTCCATAGTCGTTGGTGGATCAAAAGATAACTAATAAAGAAAGGAGCTGCTACTTCATTATAAAAGGAGAAGACTTTTATAATATAAAGAACCCATCTTCTGTTCGATTATAATTGAGTGTTTTTTTTTACAATCTTTTGTAAAGTTGTGATTAGGGGTAAGTTGTGCTGACTACCTCCGGTTTTATATC
Source organism: Helianthus annuus (assembly GCF_002127325.2). NCBI lineage: Eukaryota > Viridiplantae > Streptophyta > Magnoliopsida > Asterales > Asteraceae > Helianthus > Helianthus annuus. Next base: position 109,055,410 of record NC_035445.2, on the reverse strand, counting down.
TTTTGTCTTGCACGCTCTTTACAGTGGGTCGTATATCATTTATTGTTTTTCTAGTCAATACATAATTCAACAGATTCATGATTAGAGTTAAGTTCCCGTGAAAATAAAATAAACGTACGAAACGTACGAATTGAAAGAAAAGTCAAAAAAGTGGCGGTGTCATTTTGGTAATTATCACCAACTTCAAAATAATGTTCAGGTAGAGTAATTTTGGTCGTGTAGGGTAATTATCAAAATTACACTCCCCCCCCCCCCAAAAAAAAAAAAAAAAAAAAACCTAAACCATTGTAAAGGTTCATGTAGAGTAATTTTGGTCGTGTAGGGTAATTATCAAAATTGTTGGGTAATTATCAAAATTACACTAACCCCCACCCCCCAAAAACCTAAACCATTGTAAATGTTCATGTAGAGTAATTTTGGTCGTGTAGAGTAATTATCAAAATTACACTAACACCCCCCCCCCCCAACTAAAAGCTAAAAACTAAACCATAAAGCTAAACCCCATAACTAAATACTAACATAATTACTCTACAAGACATTTTCCAAAATTACTCTACAGAAGTCAAAATTACTCTACTAGAGTAATTTGATAATTACCCTACATTTCCCAAAATTACTCTACAGATGCTCAAAATTACTCTACAAGACACTTTTTGCTTTTTCCCCAGTTATTTTGAAGTTGCTCATAATTACCAAAATGACACCGCCACTTTTTGCTTTTTCCCTCAATGCGTACATTTCGTACGTTAATATTATTTTTATTTGATCCTTTACCTTCATGATTAAGTGTTCTTAATCTATTTGATTTAGAAATTTTGATAGATTCCGGTTCAGTTTTGATGGTTTAAGTAAGAATTGTTGGTGCTGGTGTGTTTGGGGCTATGGGATCATTATTGGTAGGGGATTTATATTTGTTTTTACAAGCTTCACGTAATGTTGTTTTCTTTTACAAAAATAGTGCCTGAACTAATCATATAGTTACATAATTAGTCATTTAGATGTAAAAGCTTAGTTTAAAAAAGCGCGCTTAAAGCGTTAAGCGTTTGGCAAAACGCTTTATTTGGTCTGAAGCGTCAAAACACGTGAAGCGTTTTGAGGAGAGCTTTAAGCGCGAAGCGGCCATGGTTTAGCAAAAACGACGCTTCAGCATAGGTTTTAACGTTGTTTCCCATGGTTTGAGGCGACACGCGGTGCAAAAAACCGCCTCACGCGGGCCCGGGTTTTCTGAGCTGCATTCGTGTCCGCAGGACGTGCGGGCACGAGTTCAACCAAATTCCAGTTCAGAAGCTCATTTTTTGCAGCCCCCCCCCCTTGCGCGCGGGTAGGACTTGTGGTAAAACATGTCATAAAGCTACAATGGAGTAGTAAAGGCTTTACCTTATAAACAACCACTCACTTTGTTCCCACACCAATGTGGGACAAAGTATTTACCACCTTTTGAGACTTTCATTCACACCCCCAAAACTTCCAATATACAAGTCCTAAACTTTTGCACTATTAGCTACATGATCTTATTGAGTGATGTTGGTGGAGATGAATACGTACTTGATTATGATGATTATTGATTAAAGACTGTTTTTATGTTTATGTTTTAACTTTTAAGTGTGTTTCGACTTTAATTTATGTTTTAACTGTGTTTTTTATGTGTTAAGTGTCTTTTTTAATCATGTTTTTTTTTTTTTTGTTTTTTATTGATTAACAAGTAGAATAGGTCATATTGATGTGTATAATATTTTTTTTTATTTTTTTTTATTTTGAGCGCTTCGAATACGTGAAGCTCTCGCTTCGCGCTTAAAGCTTCGCTTAAAGCTTTTGGAACCAAAACGCTTCGGAGCGCCTCGCGCTTTTTTAAACCAAGTGTAAAAGAACTTAAATGCCCTTGAACCTAACAAAAAAACTAACATTTGTTAGTCTTAATACTAAGTTGTTACAAAATCAAAAGTTGGTACCCTAGAATGTGATTTTAAACTATTAGTACCTGATCTTGTTACTTCCTATATACCACAGGGACTAACTATGTAATTAACTCTTTTATAATTATATACACATAAATATAATTATACATTCATTTATCTAAAACAATTAATAAATAACGAATGAGCCAAGCTCGAGTTTCGAAAACTACTCACGAGCCTAGCTTGAGCCTAGGTGATCATATATATTTAAAAATTCATCATTTTATATATAAACTTTTTTTATAAAAATACTAAGATATACGTCTACATTTACAAAATGTCCCACACAGGACAGAAAAACATCTTTTAATGACACAAATGTACAACAAAATTTCAATGAGTATTTATGCAAAAAAAAAACCCTTACTTTGTTAGCTTATTTGGTGCATCAGATATGATTAAAAAGAACTGTATTTTTAATGAACTATATGAAAATTTTGTGGGGCAAAAACAAAATTAGGGTGATTTTTCATTTAGATAAATATATATTTTTTTTTTCTAATATTACCAACTAAAAGTGCATACCTGAGGAGGATTGATGATGGGAGTGCTCAAAAGGCTTCCATAAACACCGCCATTAGATATTGTAAACGAGCCTCCTGCCATCTCATCAATAGAAATGGTTCCATTATTTGCCTTCTTAGCAAGAGTGTTTATCTCTTTCTCTATCTCAGCAAAGTTCATCTTTTCAGCATTGCGGATAACCGGCACAACAAGTCCCTAAAACAAAAAAAAAATAAAAAAAAAAACATAACTGCATGACAGACAGAATAAAACAAGCCAATTTGGGCACATTCTATCGATGAGTCAAACTGGAAATCATATAACAAAGTCAAGCTAAGAAGAAAATGGGTCAAACAGTATAAATTTCTTGAGCTTACCTTTGGAGTACCAACGGCTATACTGATATCGATATAGTCTCTGTAAATAATATCATCCCCGTCAATAACTGCATTGATGATAGGCTGATTTTGGAGTCCACTGACAGCAGCCTGTAATTTGAGAGATCTTCAAGTATTTAAAAAACGTCAAGACGTCAAAAAGCTTCAATAAAGAAGGGTGGGCCGTACCTTAACGAAACCAGACATCAGACCCAACTTGACTCCATGCTTCTCTAAAAAGGCGTCCTTATACTCGGAACGGAGCTTCATCAAATTAGTCCTGTAAAAATGTGAGCAAACAATAAAAGAGAATAATGATTTAATTAACACGCAAGAAGACTATAAAGTTTACAATGCAGATACAAACATTATTCATTGTAGAAAGATCTCACTCCTAAACAGCATTTGGTTGTTACAATAAAGAGTAAAGTACACGGATGGTCCTTGTGGTTTACCAAAAATTTGGATTTGGTCACTAGCTTTTAAAAAGTACGCTGGTGGTCCCTGGGGTTTGCATTTTGTAACGCATTTAGTCCCCAATTTTTTTTTTCCAAAAGTACATGGATGGTCCTTGTGGTTTGCACTTTGTAACGCATTTAGTCCCCAGTTTTTTTCCAAAAGTACATGAATGGTCCTTGTGGTTTGCACTTTGTAACGCATTTAGTCCCTAACTTGGACATGAAAAAACCTTTTATATTTATTAATTGGGGACTAAATACGTTACAAAGTGCAAACCACAAGGACCAACCGTGTACTTCTAAAAGCTAGGGACCAAATCCAAAATTTTGGTAAAACACAGGGACCATCTGTTACTTTACTCTAAACTACACTAGCATGTTGTAAAAAAATGATGTAAAGAACTCACATATCAACTTCATTAAACGTTGTCAACAAAGCAAATGTGTTCTGAGAATCTTTCAGACGTGTGGCAACTCGCTTTCTTAAACGGGTCATAGGAACCTACATTGGTAACACATCAAACATAACTTTAAACCAAATACAGTAGTTGAGAAAAAAAATGTGATTAAATAAAGTCCACAAAAGCTAATTTACTTTGATAACAGATAATTTAACCATATTACCATAAATCATAGATAGATTTTAAAACTATGTTGCAAACGAACCGAACGTTCAAAGAACAGTTCAGCAGGAAGTTTGTGTTCATTCATCTAATAAATGAATGAACATGAACAAGAAATTTCGTTCGTTTAGTTAAATGAACAGACCCTGCTTTCGTTCAGTTACGTTCATGAACGTTCGTTAATGTGTTCTTTATGTTCGATAGTTTGTTAGTGCTATTAATTTTTATATTTAATTTAAACACTTCAAAACTCTGGCAAATTATATATTCAATAAGTATTGTTGTATTATATATCATGTTCATGAACTCTTGTTTATATTCATTTGTTTTCATTTATGTTCGGAATATTGGATTTTAATAATCCAACTATTCGTCGTTGACCGCCAACAGTCCCAACTTTAAAAATAACCACTGACAGTCCCAACTTCAAAAATAACCACTAACAGTCCCAACTATTTAACATATTCCCCTCCAATGGACCCTGACTAACAGAACCTTAACGCCGTTAGTCTCCGATCGCCGAAAAACGTTTTTGGCCAAAAAAAGGTTCATAAAGGTCCGATCTAAAGTTACAAAGAGGTTTAGGACGAAAATGTTGAGTTTTCCGGCCAAAAAAGTTGAGTTTTCCGAGCAAAAACAGAGTTTTCCGGCGACCTCCATAATTGGGGCTTTTACTAGAAAAAGGTTCCTAAAGGTCCATAATAAGGTTGCAAAGAGGTTTGTGACGAAAAGGTGAGTTTTCTAGCCAAAAAGAAGTTTCCGCCCAAAAACGTTTTTCCGGAGACTAATGGAGTTAGGCACATAGTCACCTAATTCGCTGGGAATCACACGTTTTTCGAATTGGTACGTTTCGTATGATACGGAATACGCATACGAACTGGTACGCTTCCAATTCGCGAATTTAGGGTTTCCATTCGTCGATCTGATTAAGCAATTCGTTTGTTCAATTTGCTTTGGGGTTCGATTTAGGGTTCGTTTTAGATACGTACCTTAATTGTGGAAATCGTATTAGAGATTGCGAATTTAGGGTTTTTCTTTGGCGGGAAAACAGAGAATGCGTATAATCAGGCAACCAGTCAATTCGTTTCCATAATACACAGTTTCCAAAATCAATTCACAACAATTCGTTTCCATAATACTCAGTTTCTAAAATCAATTCACAGCAATTCGTTTTCAAAATCATGTATAAATTTGGTTATTTATGCTGTTTGTGTATCTCAGCAGGTTATTTATGCTCTTTATAATTTGGTTAACTGTTTTAGATTTTTGGTTGTCCTCTGTAATACATGAAAGTATAAAACAGCAATTTGGTTAACTGTTTTGATTTGGCATAAAAGATAAGCAATTTGGTTTTAGTTGTATAATTTGATTCAGCATAAAAGATAGGTGTATAAGTTGGTCCATTGGAGGCCAATATGTTAATAGTTGAGACTGCCCGTGGTTATTTTTTATGTTGGGACTTTTGGCAGCCAACGGCGAATAATTGAGATTATTAAAATCCAATATTCCTTTATGTTCATGAATATTAGTTTGTGTTCGTTTGTGTTCATGGATGTTCGTTTGCGTTTGTTACCTAAAATTAACAAACAAACATGAACACGTTCATTTGCTTAACGAACGAACACGAACAGAGAATCTCGTTCGGGAAGTGTTCATGAATAGTTCGTGAACACATATATTTCATTAACAAAAGCGAACACGAACAAGTCGTGTTCGTTCGGTCCGTTTGCGTTCGTTACCTAAAATTAACAAACATGAACACGTTCATTTCCTTAATGAACGAACACAAAAGAAGAGAATCTCGTTCAGTAAGTGTTCATGAACAGTTCGTGAACACATACATTTCCTTAACAGAAACGAACACGGACAAAGTCTTGTTCGTGTTCGTTCGGTACCTAAAATTAACAAACGAACATGAACACGTTCATTTCCTTAACAAACAAATACGAACAGAGGTAAGTGTTCATGAATAGTTCGTGAACACATATATTTCCTTAACTAGGTTCATGTTTTTCAGTTCGTTTGCAGCCCTATATGTTAATGTAGCTAGAGCATTAGCGTAAAATATGACACTCACACGTCTTTCTCGTTCTTTAGGAGGAAGTTGGGGTTCGGAAGCAGAGGTTTTAGGAGGCGGTGGAGAAGCCGGCTTAGGCTTCTCAACAGCAGGGGTAGTTTCGACTTTCGGTTTTGGTGTCTCCTCCGCCTTCTCAGCGGTAGATGGTGGTTGAGAAACGGCGTCAGGAGATGCCGGCTTGGATGGAACAGCTGCACCTTCTGCCGACTTTGAGATGATAGCGACCTTTGTACCTGGTTCAACAGTATCCCCTTCTTTTGCAACAAACTACAAACATCAAAGCTCGAGTTCAGTTTCAAGAAAATTTAAAATTTATAACTAGTTTATCAACAGTGATGTAATATTTAATATTGTACCTCTTGAATGATACCCGCCTCAGGGCTAGCAACATCAATAGTAACCTGCATCATAAACAAGTCTTCTATAAATGTTTAAAAAAAGCGATCTAGTGAATATTTTTCAAGTTTAACCTGAAATAGCAGGTAATAGTAAATAAAAAATTCATAACCAAGTTTCATAATTGTTCCATTTACACCACCTTAAAAAGATTACCACTAAATAGCTAAGCAGTTAAGGCGGTAAAAAATCGGATCAGTCTTGACCGATATTTGAGATATAGGTTATCGCGGTGGGAATCGGTAATTTTAATATCATGTAGAATATACATATTTGAGATATAGGTTATAGCAATTTAACACTAACAATTCAGTATACTCTCCTACCATTAACAAATTAACCCTTTGCAACTTGCAAAACACTAACAATTAACAATTAAGACTTAAAACACTAACAATTAACAATTAAGACTTAAAAGCTAAAACACGAATAGCAGAAATACGAAGAAAGAAAAATGGTAAAACTAAGACAAAAGGTACTGATATCGGGAATCAGTGATATATCGGTCAAATATCGGTCTGATATCAGTCAATATCGCCGATAATATCGGTACCAATATTCTTACCAATATTTGACACCGATATTTTACATGGAGGCTGATAACCGATAGATCAGTGATATATCACCGATTTAACTGCATTGCTAAATAGTAACCAAGTAACATATATTCCATTAATGTCACTTCATTCTAAAAAAAAATAACATTTATAAAAAAAGTTTCACAACAATGGAACAATAATGAAGCCTGAGTGGTTATATTCATATATTAGAACAAATACCGAAACTTCATTATTATTTCATGACTTTATCCCTATAAAAAATAAATTAAAAAACAATGGTTATAGCCGAAGTAAAATTGTAAGAAATACCTTGTCTGTTTCAACTTGTGCAATTGGTTCATCAATTTCTACCCTATCACCAGGTTCTGCTCAAAGAAGACCAATTAAAAAACAGAAGATGCACAATAACAACAAATATTGTAAACGTTCTAACAGAGCAGAGAAACGTACTTTTTAGAAAAGTTGCCAGAGTACCATCACTTATTGATTCACCCATAAAAGGAACAACGGCATCAACCAGATCACCTTGAACAAAAGTAGCACATATGCAAGACAATCAGAATTTATAATTAACATGAAATAGAGAGCAAGGAAGATATTTAGAATTGGACAAATGGTACTCAATGAGCATAAAAGAATTGACAGCTTTTAGACTATTACTGCATTCTACATTCTCGTAATAGAACAGATACAATATTACTTAAAAGACTTGCAATCAGCAGATGTAACATACGAATGCAACACTCCCAGACCAAAAGTAAACATACGTTGGTGCTAACATCTCAGAGATACACATCATCTTATATATGCATGTTTAACATACGACCAAACAAAACGTAAGCAAAAAGAATATATGAATGTCATACCACTTTCAGAGGAGAACATTCTATTTTGCAGTTGCATGCCGACACATGGATGAAGACTGGTCATAACATCCCTGCAAAGAAAAGCGGTTTAGTTAAAAAAAAATCACACTAGCACACATCAATAGCAATATACTCGGCATGAATGATGAATCTCATTGCATCATGCTTCTAAATTTTCATCAACAATATTTACTATTAATACTCTTAGCAGATATAAAAACCATGGTATATGCACTAACCTTAAAGGCCTTAGATTAACTGCAGCACCTGTAACAATAGTAATTGGAAAAAAGATCAAAACCTCACATAACTAAATAAATACACTAACAATCAGCTTTTCTGAAAGCACAAACTAAAGATGGGCCGAAACTTACCAGGTTGGGTAACGTGACATATACTTCGAACATTTTCGGTGATTCGTGAATGGCGTAATACCTATAGACATTTTGAAATAGTTATCCCTAGAACAATGACAAGTACACATAGCATGAATCATTTAGCATGTTGTGTAGGAAAAGTGTAAAAGTAAAACACAATGCACTTGATTTGTAAATCATTAACAAACTGAAAGTCGGAAACTTCTAGAAATTTTCATTTTCCTTTTAGTAATGGTAATGGTAACTAGACAAGGTTAATTTAAGCTCAGAGCAAAAGAATTTTGCTCAGTCAGCCCCCACACATGAAGTTTGCTGGACATTTTACATATGCTTGTAGACATTCACAAATCACAATAGCCAACTAATATATCAAGCAATAAAATCTTGATCTTGAAACAACTTTTATCGCATGCAGTTTTATTCCAAGAGCATAGAAAGAACGATTTCGGCAACACAAATGCACAGTCCAGAAATACTGGAGTTTACACAGTTAACATAATAAACAAGTAGGTCATAAACCTATAAACTAAGATAAATGCATTCTGCAACATTAACTCCACAGTTCAGAAGTACTGGACTTTACTCAATTAACAGTATTTGTTTATTGCTCCTAGGTCATAAATCAATTAATTAAGATAATGTATTCTCAAACATAAACACCATAAACAATACTAAAGTTTACGGATCAACAAGCTTAAACCAACTTGCATCAAAATAGATTCCTACCGCACAAATTACTTGTTCTGCAACATAACAAAATAAGTAAAAAAGTCTCGAAATTAAGATAACCACTACCTCTCCTTCCGAGGTGAAACAATCCGCATTTATAGATGCTACAGGACGAGTTCTTCGCCATGATTTTCCTATAACCTGTCCAAATCAAAGTAACATATATCAAGCAAGCGTGTGTCCAATAGTCAATTACTCATTGTCTACGAACTCTAATGATGCCAGATAACCAAAACTTACCCTACAAACCGAACTTTCGTACACAAAACAACAAATATGACAAAACTTTAGGTCAAAACCAACACAATCAACACTCAACTTGTTCATTTCCAAATTAAATATGCAACATACATAAAATTATAAAAAACACAACGCAAATCGAAACAAAGTGACAAGATAACAAACGATTAACAACAAAACCGAGGCTTACCGAAGCAGAACAGCTTCCGCTGACGACTTTTCGCCGGAAAACACCAAACATCGCTACCTTCAACTCTACAAACTGTCAACCAAAACAATACACACGTATAAAACCAAATATCTTCAATTCAACGACAATAAGAAGCCCTAACTGCTAGCAAATTGATAAACAGATGCATCGATATGATATGAACAGATATATACGTATATAGAGGGAGTGTGGTGACCTAGAGATCAAAAACAGGTGAAGATTGAACGAGATCTTTGAGATTCGAGTGAAATTACCTGATTGAAGAACGGTTTGGATCTTGTGTGAAGAGAATTGGTTGAATGAGAAATGGAAGGTTGACGAAGATGAGTAAATTAATCGTACGGAAGGGGCTGCTGCAAATGGTGAGATTCTTGGAGGCTTCTATGTGTTTGATTATTGTTTTTTCAAGGTGGTAACTTGTGTAAATTATAAGAGTAAACTGCCATTTTGGTCCCTGAGGTTTGGTCACTTTTGCCACTTTAGTCCAAAACTCAAACTTTTTAAATCTGGGTCCCTTTGGTTTCAGTTTTATTGCCATTTTCATCCAAAAATAAAATCAACTCAAATTTCTTAAATAAAATCCTTTGTTTTTGTCCTTTTCCCAGGGGCAATATGGTCATTATAAGTTTTATTATAACAAATTATTAATTAAAAAAATAAAATTAAATATTGTTGATAAGCAGACACTTTCATGACCATTTTACCAAAATCATCAACATTTCAACTTCCTTCATCTTTCTTTCTCTCCAGTTGAATCGAACAGCCTGTTTTGATCCAAAATGTTTTGAACTTGGACAAAACTCTTTTGAAATGTCTGCAACACCTTCCCATCTAATTGACCCCCTCCATTGCCCTCCATCAATTTGCACACAAAATCACCCGCAAAAAAATCATTTTACCTTTTTATAACAGGAAGTTCAGGGATAAAACAAACAACAGATTAAAAGCTAATAACCCGACTCTGAAATCTTAGAAGAAAGAAAAATTCGAGGATAACGTGTAGATCCACAAATAAGGAGAAACATAAATCAAAATCGAACCTTAACCTCGGTTGCAAGACGAATTGTGGTCGGTCGGGTGAGCATTTTCCTATTTTTTTCAGTTTGCGCAGACTTGTACTAACCCAAATCTTAAAATTACAACTCCAAATAAACCCACAACTTAGTCCATGGGTCGGTTTTGCCTCCTGGAACACCTTTTGAACCAATAATTCACTGTGGTGTTATTATTCGGGGTATGGTGAGATAATATGAGATGAGATGAGATGAGATGTAAAAAAGGTGATTTCATTTCCATAAAGGGGAAGGTTTCTTACTCATAAATAACACACACCCACCAAACCAACAAAGCTAACTTCTCAAAAACGCATATATATCTTACACACAGTGACTGTGAAAAGAAATCTGAATTTAATCACAAAAACAAAATAGATTTATTGATTCCACTGAAATCCAAATCTACAGAAACAACACAAGATATAATATTTAAAAGAAAAAAAATCAAGGAGCTGAAGAATCCAAATCAACGAATAATAAATTGTTTAGATTTTGGTGATAAATACCTTGAAAATCAGGGATCATTATATTTTGAGAGAATAAAACATGGAATTTTAGAGAGAGGGTATGGAGATTTGACAGTCTCCCACCTACCCTCTTTCTAACCAAACCCTCATTTCTTCTAAACAAAGAAGATAACCAAACCTTCGATTCAACATTCAACTGGGTTGAAAGAAAGATGAAGAAAGTTGAAATGTGATTTTGGTAAAATGGTCATGAAAGTGTCTGCTTATCAACAATATTTAATTTTATTTTTTTAATTAATAGTTTGTTATAATAAAACTTATAATGACCATATTGCCCTTGGGAAAAGAACAAAAACCTAGGATTTTATTTAAGAAATTTGAGCTGATTTTATTTTTGGATGAAAATGGCAATAAAACTAAAACCACAGGGACCCAGATTCAAAAAGTTTGAGTTTTGGACTAAAGTGGCAAAAGTGACCAAACCTCAGGGACCAAAATGGCAGTTTAGTCAAATTATAAAGTAGTTGTTTCTTTACCTTTAACGAGTCTCTTAATATTAATAGTTCAGACATAGCTCTTAATTAGTTTTTTAATGGTTCAGATATTTAGATATTTTACTGGCTAATCATTTAGGAGCCGTTTGGCAACATCTGAATCAATAAGTGTTGAATGAATAAGAGGTCTGAATAGTTAAGAGACTCTGAACCAGTAAATGTTGAACCAATAAAGTGTTGTTGAGTTGCACCTCTGAATGACTGTGTAAAATGACATTTTTACTCCTCTAAACTACTTTGTGCTAAATGAAATATAGTTGTTTGTTAGTGCTCTGTACTGAATGATGAATAACTTTAAAAAATACAAAACATAATAGAAAATCATAATCATTCTTCTTTTGATAACTTAAATGTGTTCGTTATGGGATCATAAACATTACCGGTTTTGCATTTAAGCTTTAACCATGTCGCAAATTTTGATTTTGTATAATCATAACGATTCTTCATTTGCTTTTGATCCACTACGAAATTGTGTTCTATTTTCAACTTTTCACCTACATTCTTCCATGAGTGTGGTTTAAGAGTGCTCCCTTCACGTCCACGAAGTGTGGTTTCTTGAAGACATGTTTCAAGAAATGTTTTCTCAACACCTTCTAGGTTCCAATTAATCATACCCCTTTTTTATGTCATTTCTTTGAACAATTCAACACACACAAAATAGCTACTTAATACAAACCATACCATCAAACCATTAAGATGAGAAAATAAATCAAATTATAACATCACAATATCGTATCATTAAACTATCACATCTTGACAAGTAAATACACAAATTCAAACTCAAACTTTGTACATACACAACATAGATATATAGCTTCAAAATCAAAATTCAAACTCAAACTTCAAATTAGTAACTTCAAAATTAATAGCTTCAAAGTCAGAATGTATAGCAACAGACATTATATACACAAAAATATAACTTCAAAATCAAAATGTATAATATCAACAGACATTATATACACAGAGATATAAATTTAAAATGTGTAAAACGGTACCTTAATCGATCGTCGAGGAGGGCGGCGGCGCTGGAGAGGTCTCGGATAAGGGCGGCGGCGCTACGGAGGTGTCGGCTAAGGAGGAAGGTGGTGCCGCTGTGGAGCTCCGATTGAGGGGGAGAGTGACGACTGTGTGGAGGTTCGGAGTGGAGGAGGTCGACGTTGTTGTGGAGGTTCGGAGTGGAGGAGGGCGGCGACTTGTGGAGGAGAGGAGGGGAAGATCCGGTCCCTGTGGTTTGGTCACTTTTGCCACTTTAGTCCAAAACTCAAACTTTTTGCATCTGGGTCCCTGTGGTTTCAGTTTTATTGCCATTTTGGTCCAAAAATGAAATCAGATCATATTTGTCTAATAAAATCCTGTTATTTTGTCCTTTTCGGCAGGGGCAAAATGAACATTTCTTTTTTATAAATAAATACCATATTTTATAAGACAAATATGACCTGATTTGCCCCTAAGGAAAATGACAAAATTGCAGGATTTTCTAAGACGAATATGACTGATTTCATTTTTGGGACAAAATGGCAATAAAACTGAAACCACAGGGATCCAGATGCAAAAAATTTGAGTTTTGGACTAAAGTGGCAAAAGTGATCAAACCTCGGGGACCAAAATGGCAGTTTACTCTTTATTCAGATCTCAAAAATAGTTGAACCATTCAGATCTGAATGGTTTCATTAAGATGTGGTTATTTGGTGAACCAAACACCCAGACGTCTGACCGATTCAGAGGCCTGCCTCTTAATGGATCCATTCAGATGTAAATAAACAGCCCCTTAATGGTTCAGACTGTTTGTTTCGTGAGCAGATGTCTAAATGGCTCAGGCATTTGCATCTGAATGATTAAGCATTATACTAAATCTGAATGGTTAACTCCTAAAATTTGAATTGGTCAGACATTTGTCTCGGAATGGCTAAGCATTATACTAGCTCTTAATAGTTCAGACCTCTTATTGGTTCAGCACTTAATGGTTCACATCTCTTACTGGTTCAGCACTTAACCATTCATAAGTTGCCAAACAGCCCCTAAGTAAGTAAATGAATAAATAAATGGTTTGATTTTATTTATAGAAATGATCTCTAGATTAGAAAAAAGAACTATGTCAATAAATTTTAATTGTTAACATTGTAATTAGTTTAGTCCAAAAAAATCCGAATAATTAATGATTATAAGAATTGTCGATAACTTTCAGACAAAATTAAAAAAAAAACGCCTTTTATTTTGATATAAAATTACATGTTTTATAATTTATCTTTAAAGTTAGAGTTTATATATACAGACCAGACAACAGGATACTCCATAGAAGATGACTAGGAAAGGAAGAACACGTAGCAGGCGCAAGCAAAGAGGATGGGGGTCGAAGGGGAGACAAGGATATCACGAAGTTCTTCGTATCACGGGTTGCTGGAAAAGTGTAGTTGTAAGGAGGCCGCGGAGGTTCTCGTAGATTTTGTGGAGGTAACCGGGGTTTATATCGCAAGAAAAAAGGGATAAAAGAGGGAACCGTTTCAGTTTCACTAGTTTTAGAGGGATCAAAGACCTCATAGAAATGGAAAAAAGAATGTAAGGAGTTTGGATGGGTAACTACAGATTGTTCATCAATGTAGCGAGATTCTCGATGGAAAATGGTGTGAAGTTTGGGAAATATAGATAATCTCTACAACAAAGAGAAGGGGATAAAGAATGAGAAGGGGCAAGCGACAAGGAGCAGACGAGTTCGATCGTAGGTTTCGGACGATTGCTCCGGGTGCAAACTCTTACGCGGGGACGGTTTCCGGGGTTGCATCAGGGCTTGGAACAGGTCAAAGTTGTGGAGGTCTCAGATTTTGTCGATGAATTTCATAACCTTGCTATAGTTGGAAGATTGAAAGATCTATGGTCACTTAGAAAAATAGGTGTGTTAGTGATGGAAGCAGGTTTTAGGGACGTTGATGTGCACAAAATGCAACATATAAATTACATCAATTATGGCATAAAACTAACCATTTTTTAGTACTAATGTTGGAAAAAGTGTGTTTTGTCTTCCTTTTGTATTTTCAGGATTAAATGAGCTCAAATGAACAAAAGAAGGAAAAAGGCAGCTAAATCTAACATAAATACAAGAAAAGGAACAAACGTGGCATGCCCGACCTCCCGACAGCATCTTCCCAAGCAAAACAAGAAGACAGAAGCCTGAACACGCCCCGTGCTTAGTGAGCACGGGGGCGTGCCCAAGTGTCAGCGGAAAAGACAAAGTGGTAGAAGCTTCTATTGCCCACCACGGGGCCGTGCTCAGCGGACACGGGGTCGTGGTCAACTATAAGATTCGCGAAATCCAGGCAAATCTTGATAGTACAGATATGCTTCTGCACACGGGGTCGTGCTCAGCGGACACGGGGGCGTGGTCAACTAATGCAGACAGCATTTAATGAAATTGCAATTAATGAAGAGAGAGAGTCGGATGGGCACGGGGCCGTGCCCAGTGGACACAGGGCCGTGCCTGAGCTTCTGTTCAGCCTATAAATAGGAGTGCTTGGAGCTTTTGCAACTCATCCCTTGGCACACCACCTCTCTCTCACTTCACCCACCACCATCACAACACCATCATCCACCACCATCATCCATTGTCCATCATAGAGTGTGTGAGTCGTCTCGGGATCCAAGATTGATCGTAAGAGTTCTTGACAATCAAAGGCCATATTTGCCTAAGTCTCTTACATCACTTGGTGAAGACAAGTGTTTAGTGTAATACTTTTTATTTTTAATCTTTTGCACTTTTTAATTGGTTTTGTATTAATGACTTTAATTACTAGTTTCTTATGTTGAAGGTGATTCTTCCTTATCGTTTGTCCGTGGTGTCTTGGCATTATTTTACTGTCTATATAAAATAAAAGATTTTCACCATTCATATCTCCACGGTCTATATGGAGGTATGTTGGCTACCTGGTCGGGGGTTAAGGGAACGGTTTGGTAAGAGTCTTGCCATTGTTCAGTGTATAGATCCTGCAAAGGACCTAGGTCAAATTTAGTAGGACCTCCTTCAATACCCAACGGTATTGGATGGCGGGGTCCAAACTCTTTGATCCCCTCATAAGTTAAACTACTATTAAAACTTTAACCCGGCTACTTAGGACTGTATCCCTGCTGACTTAGACTACTTAGCCGAGGGTAACGTCACCTTCAAAAGAGAGGCCTACCACATTATGCATTAATAACTTAATTAATTATCTTTCAATAATCCGACCCTTTAGGATTGTATCCTTGCTGACTCAAACTACTGGGTTGAGGGTAACATCGCCTTCAAAAGAGGGGCCTACTACAATAACTAAGATAATCTCTTAAACAAGTGCAAAAGTGCGAAAATAATCAAAGGTTACACTACACACGAGTCAGATCCAAGTGATTCATCTTGTCTATCTGTTTTTACTTTTATTTTATTTTCAGCATTTTAGTTAGTTTTATTTTTCTAGTTTAAAAACCTTTTTCTAACATTTTGATTTGATTAGACGTTGAGGATAAACCGGTACTAAAAGCTCTTGTGTCCTTGGACGACCTCGGTACCTTACCAACACTATACTACGTCCACGATGGGTGCACTTGCCCATATGTGTGTTTAGTGTTAGTGAATATCGTGTTTATAAATTTAAAACTTGGCTAAAAAGTGTAAAAAGGGCTTAAAATATACACCTAAAATATATACACACTGACACGCATCAACGTGAACATCAAATATACATGTGGCATGGACGTGTTGTTAGTTTTCAAATCGTCCTTTGAAGTAGATGCTTTCTGTGCTAATGCATTGGAGTTCGATTGGTTTCAAAGCTTAGAGATCTGGATGGGTCAATCGGTGGCTTTCGAGAGGATCGCTTGGTTGAAGATACATGGGGTGCCACTCCACTTAGCCGATAACGAAGTCTTTGACTCTATAGAAGGTTCGAAAGGTAATTCATGCATCTCAGTTGCAATTGGAAGACGTTAATATCTCGTTCGACAGCGTGGGGATTTTAACAGACATAGCTAAGAAAGTGGGGGAAGTGATCGTCAAAAGAGATGGACAGAGATTTAGTGTCACACCCTGGCTTTTGCAGAAGCGTGGGTTTATTTTGGTGTGCCTTCTCAATACCATAGAAACAATCATAACAATGCTATATGAAAATAAAACACAAGATGTTCATCCATTCATTAAGTTTAATAATACTACAACATCATTGTTTAAAAATGTCGACACTTAAGATAAGTTACAAACCATACTTGTTTAAAACGTGTTCATTAGGCACAACAAAAGACTTTAAATAAATCGAGGTTTGGAGACATGTGACCCGTCCAGGTAAGGGTTACACCTCCCAAACCCTACAACCTCGGATGATATCTTTATTTAGCGCAGCTTAACACGCATGCAGACACTTGCCAGATCCCTTAGTTTCCTGAAATACATGTAGTTTGAAAAATCAACAAAAGTTGAGCGAGTTCATGTGTATGTAAGTATGTATAAACCTTTGAAAAATGTCTGTATGCATGAAAGTCCCTGGTATGTAGCAGTAAGGAAAAAGAGATCACCAATGGGTTGCAAAGCCACTGGTATGTGTGAAGTGATGCAGGAAAACTCAAACCTAGCGGAGTTGCACCGGGCTTCCGGCTGTAAGACACAGTCACCACTATGGGTTGCCTCGGCCTCATGGGTGTGGGCTCGCTACACCCATTGTAACAAAACAATGGCAAAGTTTATTTTAAAAAGCAAAGTTAAAAATATATTTGTAAACACTTGTTAGAAAAATATTTTCTAAGTGTTGGAAATTTTAGAAAATTTGGCCAGAGTTTTCTTTGTAAATGGAGGTGTCCATGCTTATAAGCATATCATTTTCTTTTCAAAATTTCACTCAACAATCATCAATCAACAATATACAATCTTTACTTAACAGTTTTGTTAAAAACAAGCATTAATTTCTACATCATGAACTTGAAAGTTTATAAAATTTTGTAGTAACTTACTAGTATTCTTAGTAAGTCTTGTTACCTCTTAAAATGTGTTTACTTCTTTAAAAACTTCATTTTTACAGGAGTTGGTTGTTTACAACTTCAAAACATATTTTCTAAAAACATCTCTTCATGAAACCTTCTTGTTTCACAAGTGTTCTCACACTTGTTTAACCATTAAAAACACGATTTGTTTATGTAAGAACCAAGATTTGATGAAACTTATATTTTAAACTTGGTTTCTTTAAAAATCATTCATACATATTTAGATCTATGTGTTTAACAACTTACTTTGTTCACTACTTTTCAAGAAAACAAAGTGTTCTTTCAAGTTCATGATCTTCATGTGGATGATCTATCATCCTACAACAATTTCCTTTCTTACATCTTGCTAGATTATGTTTTTAATCATGATCTAGCAAGATCTTATGATGTTCAACATCATTTCTACAAACAATCAAAGATCAACAAGCATAACAACTTATATTCATCAAGATATCTTCATCTAGCAAGCTTATGTTCATGTTTTCTTCATATGATTCATTAGTGTTCTTGATGTTTTTGATCATGATTCATCATTAACCACTTAAAATAGATGTGAAATATATAGATCAAGGTTCTTACCACTAGCACAAGGCTAGGGATGATTCAAGTGTAGAAATGAAGAGGATAAAAGGAAATAAGAGAGGTCCTTCCACTTCCAAAGCCACCAAGCTTCCTTGTATGAACTTTAACACCTTTGTATGCTCTTGGAATGGTTGATGATGATCGAATGATGATGATGGTGATGGTGTTTGGGTTCGGCCGAAACAAGCAAAGGAAGGAAGAAAGAAAGTGTGTTGAAGTGATGAATGAACTTATGACTCCAAGTTAAACGTATAATCTTCTAATCTCTCATTGACCTTTGTGTAATGTGTTTCAAGAGAGCCAACATGATCAAATAAACAATTCAAATAAAATCTAGGAGTGGGGCCACTCCATAACCTGCTTTAGGGGGGGGGGGTTGGTTTAGTTAGTTTGCAATGGTGAGTTAGGGAAATTAGTTAGATTTCAAGTGTATGTTTAGGTGCTTTAGTTAATATGATGTTATATAGTGTGTTATGATGTTCGGGGATCATAACTAGCTTAGTAAAAGTGAAACAATGCTTCTAGCATTATTTTGATGTTTCGGGTAGTGTCCGGTTGTTCGGTTGGGTACCGTTCCGTTAAAGTACTAAGTTGTGTCATATAGTGTCCTTTATGTAACTTTTAGTGACACTTTTAATTCCCGACACTTAGGAAAGCATACGGGACCATCTTGCCGTATTTTTACAAGTGACTAGCATGTTTAAATGCTGAATTTTGTTATTAAGTGCAGAATTCTACACTTAAAGTGGGTTTTAGGCACTTTCTGGCACCTAATCTATCACCTAGTGACGCAGTTCTATGGTCCTCACTTCCCTACACTTCATACTAGTGTAGTACCTTGACTCTGGCTCATACTGGCCTCAAAAACATTGTCTGTCTATGTGCTGGCATTGTCAGCATGTTTTCTAGGTTATCCGTTCACTGTGTTAACTGTGCTTTGTGCATCAAGTTTGTCACTAAAGTTTGTGTGTAATAATTGGAGTGACAGTATGAAATGTGATGCATATGTATGTATGTAACAGAAATGAGAAAGCAGTTTAGCCATCAGTTGTAATCAAGCACAGTCATTAAGCACAAATTTAATATTAATTAAGTGTACGGATACCTGTAATTGTGAGGGTTGTCACATTCTCCCCCCGTTAAGAAAATTTCATCCCGAAATTTTAGGTTCTGCTACTAGCTGCAGGGGTCTGGGGGAACAAATGTGGGTACTTCTCTTTCATACGATCCTCACGTTCCCACGTGAATTCTGGCCCGTGTCGTGTATTCCATCGAACTTTGACGAGTTTGACACTACTCAGGCATGTCTTGTTAACCTTCCAATCAGTAACCTCGACGGGTTCTTCAGTAAAGTGGAGTGTGTCGTCGATATGAACTTCGTCGGCAGGAATGACCACTGTCTCTTGAGTTGGACTCTTTTTCAGATTAGATACGTGAAATGTATCGTGAACACCATTAAGTTCAGCAGGTAGGTCCAACTTGTATGCTACCAAACCAACCCTCTTCAGAATTTTGAATGGACCAATGTATCGCGGATTCAACTTCCCACGCTTTCCGAAGCGTGCCACACCCTTCCAGGGTGAAACTTTCAACAAAACCATATCTCCCACCTCAAATTCCACAGGTTTCCTTCTTCGGTCTGCATAACACTTTTGTCGACCACGAGCCGCTTTGATGCGCTCTCGGATCTATTCAATCTTGTCTGTCGTTTCCTGGACTAATTCCGGACCAACTAGTTGTCTATCACCCGCGTCAGCCCAACAAATCGGTGATCGACATTTGCGTCCATAGAGAGCTTCGAACGGTGCGGCTTGAATACTTGCATGGTAACTGTTATTGTATGAAAATTCAACCAATGGTAGGTGAGTGTCCCAACTTCCACCTAAATCCATTACGCAAGCTCGCAACATATCTTCCAATGTTTGAATTGTTCGTTCGCTCTGTCCGTCTGTTTGCGGGTGAAATGCAGTACTCAGGTTTAACTGAGAACCAAATGCTTCTTGAAAGGATTGCCAAATCGTTGACACGAATCTTCCATCTCTATCAGAGATAATTAAGAGCGGCACTCCATGTCGTGCAACAATCTCTCTCATGTATAGCTCAGCTAGTTTACTCATGCTGTCTTTTTCCTTGATGGGCAAAAAGTGTGCAGATTTCGTTAAACGGTCTACTATTACCCAAATCGTATCATGGCCCTTGGGCGTCCTTGGCAATTTCGTTATGAAGTCCATCAAAATCTGTTCACACTTCCACTGGGGTATTTCAGGTTGTTGCAAGAGACCTGAAGGCTTCTGGTATTCAACCTTTACTTTGGCGCAAGTTAAACATTTGCTACATATATCGTAACATCGCCTTTCATCCTTGGCCACCAATAGAAATCCTTAAGATCTTGGTACATCTTATCCGCTCCTGGATGAATCGAGTATCGAGATTTGTGAGCTTCGTCGAAAATAACATTTCTCAGACCACCAAACAAGGGAACCCAAATTCGTTTCATGAAGCACAAAGTCCCTTCCCCGTTTGGTACCAACTGTTTCTCCATCCCACGGAGATACTCATTCTCAATATTCTTTTCCTTGAGTGCTTCTCTCTGCGCGGCACGAATGCGCAATGAGAGGTCCGTTTAAATGATCATTTCCAAAGCCCTAACCCTTATGGACTTGATCTTTTCCTTTCGACTCAGGGCATCGGCGACCACATTCGCCTTCCCTGGGTGATACTTGATCTCACAATCATAGTAGTTCAATAGTTCAACCCAGCATCTTTGCCTCATGTTAAGCTCCTTTTGATCAAATATGTGCTGTAGGCTCTTGTGATCAGTATAGATTGTACATCGCGTGCCATATAAGTAATGTCGCCAGATCTTCAACGCAAATACCACCGCGCCTAACTCCAAGTCATGCGTGGTATAATTTTTCTTGTGGACCTTCAACTGGCGAGAAGCATATGCTATAACTTTCTGTCGCTGCATCAATACGCAGCCTAAACCCTGACGCGAGGCGTCGCAATATATCACGAAGTCGTCCGTGCCTTCGGGAAGAGATAAGATTGGCGCGTCACAAAGCTTGTTTTTCAACAGCTGAAATGCTTCTTCCTGTTTGTCTCCCCAATCAAACTTCTTGTCCTTTTGGGTAAGGGAGGTCAAGGGTTGAGCGATTTTCGAGAAATCCTCAATGAACCTTCGATAATAACAAGCCAAACCTAAGAACTGTCGGATCTCGGTTGGCGTCTTTGGAGTCTCCCAGTTCTTGATCGCCTCGATCTTTGTGGGATCCACATGAATTCCATTTCCATTAACCACATGTCCAAGAAACTGGACTTCGCGTAACCAGAACTCGCACTTCGAGAATTTTGCGTACAACTTCTCCTTTTTAAGTAGCTCTAAAATTGCTCTTAAATGTTACTCATGCTCTTCCTTCGTCTTCGAGTAGATCAAAATGTCATCAAGGAATACAATCACAAACTTATCGAGGTACGGCTTACAAACTATGTTCATCAAATCCATAAATACAGCTGGCGCGTTTGTCAGACCAAACGGCATAACCAGGAACTCGTAATGTCCATAACGAGTCCTAAAAGCAGTCTTGGGAATACTTTCCTCTTGTATTCTCAACTGGTGATAACCCGATCTTAGATTGATCTTTGAGTAAAAACTTGAATCTTGCAACTGATCGAATAGGTCATCAATTCTCAGCAAAGGATATCTATTCTTGATTGTCAACTTGTTCAGCTCCCGGTAGTCGATACACATGCGAAAACTACCATCTTTCTTCTTAACAAACAAAACTGGAGCTCCCCAAGGCGAGAAGCTTGGCCTGATGAATCCCTTGTCTAACAGCTCCTAGAGTTGCGTCGACAGCTCTTGCATCTCTGAGGGCGCAAGTCGATAGGGTGCCTTAGCTACAGGCGCGGCGCCTGGAACTAAGTCAATGTGAAACTCGACTTGCCTTTGAGGCGGCAATCCTGGTAAGTCTTCTGGAAAGACTTCAGGATATTCCTTTACGATTGGAATGTCTTCTATCTTTGGTTCAGCGGCTTCTTTATCAACGATATGTGCCAAGAACGCAACACATCCCTTCTTCAAACACTTTCGAGCTTTTAGGCAGCTAATGATCCTCAGAGGCGTATCACGCTTCTCTTCGTATACTACGATCGTTTCTCCATCCACCATTGGGATGCGAATGGTCTTCTCGTGACAAACAATCTCGACTTTGTTGCTTGATAAACAATCCATCCCGACTACCACATCGAAGCTTCCCAACTCCACTGGCGGTAGATCTAGTGTAAATTCGTGTCCTCCCAGCTCTATCACGCATCCTCTGATGACTTCATTTGTTTCAACTAGCTTTCCATTAGCCAGTTCAATTGAGTACGGAATGTCTAACTTACTAGCAGTTAACCCAAGCATATTCTTAAATTATAGTGATACAAAACTATAGTCGGCACCAGTGTCAAATAGAACAGATGCAAAGCGTTGATTTATAGCGAACGTACCAGTGACAACATTCGGGTCCTGGCGTGCTTCCCTCGCTCCAATGTTGAATACCCTTCCACGAGCTTGATTGAGTTTTGGGCATTCACGCTTGAAGTTCCCGATGTCTCCGCAGTTAAAACATCCCGGTCCTCGACCGTTACCATCTCCATTACCGCCTTGATTGGTGTTTTGATTGCGGTTACCATTTCCTGCTTGATTTTCGAAGTTACCGTGATTACCATTTCCGTCGTTGCGGTTCCCATTCCCGTTACTTCCACGGTTGTTGTTACCAAATCCTCTTTGGCCACCACGGCCAGTACCAACCCAACAAGTGTCTTTTAAGTGACAAATCTTCCCATAGGATTCACATTTTCTAATGCTGCACCGGCCAGCATGATGATACTGACATAATTCACATTTGGGCAGAGCGCCTATGTATCCTTTCCCTTTTTTGTTCACTGCCAGTCTTTACTTCAGCTGGCGGGTTTGTATCTCTCCTCTTGCTGGCACTGCTTGTACTCTTTTTAAAGTTGGAGAATTTCCTCTTGTTCTCCCCTGACGATTCAACATGAGTTTCTTTCTTCTTTGGTTCTGAAATTGAGAACTTATTTAACCTGATGGCTTCTTCTGTAAGTGCTATGCTGAGATCAATGGCTTCGGTAATGGTTGCCAGTTTTGACGATGTAACCATGCTCATAATCTGAGGTGCTAATCCCCAGATGAAACGCTCCACGCGTTTGAATTCGGGCGTGACCATGTACGGCACCACATGGGACAGATCATGAAACCTCTGAACATACTCGGTGATTTTTAGGCCTTCCATCTTTAGGTTCCAGAATTCCGTTTCCAGCTTTTGTATCTCGGCCCGTAAACAGTATTTCTTCCTCATGAGCTCCTTCAGCTCAGTCCATGTTAATGCATATGCCGCCGCCTCTCCCAGGGTTTGTACTTGCAGATTCCACCATGATAAAGCGCCATCAAAAAAAGCCCTGAGATGTACGTAACTTGCTGCTCAGGAGCACACTTGCTCATACTTAAAATAGAATCCGTCTTTTCTGCCCACCTGACGAAGGCAACAGCACCTCCAGTGCCGTCGTAATTTAAGGGCTTACAGTCAAGAAATTGTTTGTAGGTGCAGCCTGCACAATGATAACATTTATAGATAGTATTAGCAGATGTGCAAGAAATATCCAAATGTATCGTAATGTGTCTTAAGCGACTTGGGCATTACCATTGGGTGGATTGTTGTTGTTGTTGTTGCTTCTTGAGGATCCTCCGCTAGTCTCTGCACGAGAGGCCTCATACTGTGCTATTGCTGCGGCAATTCGCTCCTGGAGTTCCGCCTCAGTAATAGGCAGGCGTTTGTCTCGTCGTGGAGGCATCTTCTAAAAGAAGATCATATCGGTCAGGTCATAGTAGGTATAGTATGTAAAATAAATAACATTCATTGACACAATAACACATAACATCCCATGTTATAATATAAAATAAATAATTCAACAAAGCATGTAGTGAGAACGTTACCATTGAGCTTTCATTTAATCATGACCACCATATAGTTTTACATGTTTCACAGTACATCATACATCAAAATAAGACCATAGGGTTACATCACCCCAAAATACAAGTCAGTCTACACAAATCATTTACAAAAATGTGGTCTTCCAAAAGTCTTCATATGTTGGCCCAATTGCGACTCTCTCACCAAAACAATCTACCTGCACCAAACCAAAATATAGCTACGCTGATGGCGGAGGAGGAGGAGGGGGGAAGAAAATCAAACGGCGCAAACGCACCCAATCCTCCTCAAGTGCATGGATAACGCGCAGCAGGTAAGCAATCTGTTGCTCAGGAGTGAGGAAGCGAACATCAGAATCAGGGGGTAGTGGAAGAGGAGCTGGTGGTGTAGCAAAAGGAGACGGACAATGACAAGGGGGAGGACGCGGAGTCCTCTCCAGCTCCTAGACTCGACGGCTCAAAGCATCATGCTGTAACTGCAGGGACATAAGTATGTCATCTGTGGTATATCCGACATGAAACGGGTGATATGGGTCTGATAGAGGCATATCATTGGGTGATGACCACAAAAATGGCTCGCCCATATGTGCAAAAGGTGATGTAGTGCGAGGAAACTGAGACATGAATGGTACAACTGACGACACAGGCGGGACGAAAGCAGGCTGCTGTCTCGACGAACCCTCCCCAGGACGAGGTGGAGGAATGTCCTGGAGAAAAGTGATCGGAAGGTCGGTGCGATGGATATCTGACACATGGGGGAAATGAGGGGCAACATCAATCGATGCAGAGATGGGTGCATGTGAGGGAGTAACTGGTCTAACGTATGGGGGATAATCGTCATCATCGACCCACCCATTGTGGGTGTCAGCATATCTAGGATCGATGTGGGTGGCAAACGGAGCATGGTCATCAAACATAAGGACTGGATCGGGTAATATCGGTGCAATATCAGGTATCTCAGTAAAGATAGGTTCATGATCTGGCAATGGGACAGGGTCAGCTGGGGCTAGATCCAGATCAGCAGGTACAATAGGGGGGTGTTCAATAGGGGCAACAAGAGCTATAGGAGCAATAGGAGCAACATGAGCAACAGGAGCAACAGGGGCAACGGGAGCAACAGGAGCCTCGAATGGCTGCTCATAAGAAGCATGGTCCATCTCATGCTCGACGACATCAGCAAGGTCAAACTCGTGATCGGGGTCATCAGCAAGGTCGAAATCATGGTCGGGGTCATCAGCAAGGTCAAAATAATGGTCGGGGTCATCAGCAAGGTCAAAATCATGATCGGATGCGGCTGACATGGCCATATTGGAATCTGAGTCGATGGGGTATCGCTGTAACCCCAGCGCGTGGAGAGTAGAAGATGCTACTGACTCGAAAGAGTCTGAACCTGATGAATCAGAAAGAACCTCCATCTCAGGAAGCTCAACGACAGGGACAATAGGGTCATCAACGGGAATATCAGCAGGTGGTATGTCGTCATCTGACACATAATCGATAGGCAAATCCGCCATGGGAAATGTAGCGAGTGGGACAGGTGCAGGGATCTGCACGAGGGGTAGATCCCCATCAAGAATACCATCAGCGAGCTGAATATCGTCCCCGAAATCGGGCAAAGCAAAAGGCTGGAAATCGTCATCATCATTGCTGTCAGTATCATATGTATAAATCTCGGGATCTGTGGGCATCGGATCATCTGGATCTACTGCTATGGGGTCTAGTGTGCCAGAAACTCCACTCGAAGAAGACATGAAGTCTGTAACAAAACAATCATGACAATTGCACATATATCAACATTTAATCAAATAAGCATGTAAGTCACGATAATGTATGCAAGTAATCACCCTAGTCTTCCCCAGACTATCCCTCCCAGTCTCTTAGACTAAACTCCCTGGTCTCTAAGACCAACTTTCCCAGTCTCTAAGACTAAATCCCTGGTCTCTAAGACCAACCTCCCAGTCTCTAAGACTAAATTCTCCCCAATCTCTAAGATTAAACCTCCCCAATCTCTAAGATTGAACCCTTCAGTCTCTAAGACTAAACCTCCCCAGCCTCTTAGGCTGAACTCCCTCAGTCTCTAAGACTGAAATATAAATTTTGAAATATGTATTTGTGCCCTTTGTTTGTAAAATGTTTGTGCCCTTGATCTGGACGTTTAGTGTATGCAATGTAAAAATGTTTGAAAACATTTTCGTGAGAGCCCGAGTGATCATAGTCTAGACTCGAGGAAGAATCCTAGTTTGCTATGATCGAGGCTCTGATACCAAGCTGTCACACCCTGGCTTTTGCGGAAGCGTGGGTTTATTTTGGTGTGACTTCTCAATACCATAGCAACAATCATAACAATGCTATATGAAAATAAAACACAAGATGTTCATCCATTCATTAAGTTTAATAATACTACAACATCATTGTTTAAAGGTAGGTACATTCTCGATAGCCTCAAGAAGGTTGTTGGGTCTATCATCTCAGAAAATCTTGCTAATTGCCTCAAGAAGGTTGTTGGGTCTATCATCTCAGAAAATCAAATGGCTTTCTTTAAAGGTAGGTACATTCTCGATAGCCCCTTAATGTTCAACGAAATTTTGTGTTAGTTAAAAAAAGCTAAAAAGAAGGCTTTTCTTTAAAAAAAATATTTTGAAAAGGCGTCCGATAACGTGAGTTGGAGTTTTTAGTAGACTTCATGGGTCAAATGGTTTACCAACGTTGTGGTGTAAATGGGTTAAAGGGGTTTTGGTCTCGGCGTGTTCGTCGATGTTGGGAAAAGGGTCCCCTACATTCGAATTCAAATGCTTAAAAGGTATTAGACAAGGAGACCCATTGTCGGTTGTTTCTTTTCCTCATGGTTCTGGAAACTTTGTCTTGTATATTTAATAGAGTAAGAGACGCAGGCTTTTTTAAGAGCATTCATACACCAAATAATGGCCCGGTTCTCTCGCATCTGTTATACGCATATGATGCATTAATATTGGGTGAATAGGTGAGAGACAATGTGGTTAATGTCTCGAGATTGCTGAGGGTTTTTTATATGTTTTCGGGGTTCAAAATAAATTGATGTTATTGCAAAATACATCTATTTCTAGTGAACATTTTGTATAATTTCCAATGAGTTTTATGTCGTTTTGTTTAGAATATCGCTTTGTACTTAGTCTTTTGTGTTTTGCAGTTGTCTAGATGAAAAAGGAAGTGAAAACAGGCGAAAATGAAGACAACCGAGCTTCCGGACGTGTCGTGAGTGATCGGAGAATTGAAAACGAAAAAAGGGCAAGAAAGACACCCTGTCACGTAGCGTGAAAAGGAATTGAGAAAGCTTTTGCACGACGCGAGGGCTCTAAACGAAGTTGTGGTTATTTACCATTTGTGCCACCGCGTTAATTGACCCTGTCGTGCTACGTGACAGGTTAAGTCAAATCCCCTTGCGCGACGCGAGGGGACTTACTTGCGGGAAAAGTTTGTTTCGTCTCCAAGTTTCGATATATTAACCTAATGACGAGTTTTAAACGAATATAACTGAGAGCTCTGGGAGGCGAATTTGGCAAGACACGAAGCTAGGATTCAAGGTTCCAAGCGATTCAATCAAGATTTCTCTGGTGTTAACGTTCGGTTTCTGGTCTTCCTCGTTTACGTTGATTTCAAACATGTTTGTTAAACCTAGTATGACTTATGTTTATGTTTTCATGATGATATTCGGCTAAACTTCGTAAAACTGCCTAGGTTATGATGAATACACGTTATTGACTTGTGATCTTTCAGTTTTGGAACATGTTTTGTGGTTGAATCTTGAAGTAAAAGACTTTGTTATTCTAATCTTATGTGTACACGTATTTAGATTAATTCAATGATGATTATCAAACTCCACTTGTGCTTTGTTGAATGTCTTTCAGTTATAGGTGTATGCTAGATCGTTTACTATATGTTTTCGATTATTAAGTGGTTTGCTAGACGTAGTAACCCATAGGAGTGATATCTATGAATTAAGTAGGTCTAGGTATTCAACCAATCTCGATATCAGTGAGGTGAGAGATTATCGGTTTGTCTTGAGTGTTAGGTTTCTAGGAGTATAGCCTTTGTGAGAAGATTTCCCTAGTTTGCCTGCCATTCCTTGCCTATCGAGTCGGATCAAGATTCCAATAGTTACCCCCTGCACTTCTAGTGTATTTCGCGCTGTGAGGTAGATTGTCTAGCGGCTACTTCATTATTAGAGTTAGAAACCCATGAGCGAATCCACATAACCGATAATCTTAACAGATTTTAGGAATCTTTTAGGTAAATCCTGGAGAAAGGTCGAGGGTTCGTAGATAATCCTTTAAGTTTAGCATATTCCCGGTTCCACAATAGTTCCATTACCGATAGAAAACTTATCATTCATGTGTAGGATTTGGACCTAGGTAGTGCTTTTATCATCACTTGTGTGACAACCGGCAAAATTACATGGTGATTCCGTACAACTTAATGACTATCTATACATTTAATTGCATTCATTTGACTTGATTATGAATGATTGAGTCATACAAAGTCTAGCAATGATAGGACATGTTAAATACATTACAATTTATATTGCCATTTTCACTGTGTCACGAAAACAAAAAACTATGTCCTAATACGTTGGTAAACAATGCGAACAAACTATTCATGCGAACAAACTATTAATGTCACGAGAGTTCAGAAACTCCCTGAAACGACTATCAGATGATATGAAAGCATATCATCACAAACACTTATACAAAAATCCTAAATTAAGGGCAACACTTGCAATAATATATAAACTTTTCGAAAAAATGCCTAAACACCTAAATTGTCTGATTCGAATAATAAACTAGCTAATTCAGCACTTCGCAACAAATTTCAGCATCCTACAACACTAACAAAGCTATTAGACAATGTTAATTATCTTAAACTATCTCGAGGATATCAAATATTTATTTAGGATACAATTACCAGTATCGTCGTGCACCTTCCGTATACTATCTGGTATTGACCCGACAATGAAACTAGAAGCTAACAAATACATCCTAACATTTAACTAACTAGTCTAGTGAACTAGTTAGAATTAATTTAGCATCCTAAACATCATTAACACCCTAATGATGCAAGAACACAACTAATGACATAAATGTCTATCCTAATTTTCTAACACATGTCTAAATGAATTTTATATAAAAACCACCATACTCTATCCTACCCCCACCCATTTTCGGTCAAGAAGGGGCCCCACAAGCCCCTTCCTTAATGCTAGATGATGATGATGATGATGGATGAAAGCATGGCTTATGAATCTTGAGTCTTGACTTATGAGATCTTGCACATTATAAACAAATAACCAATAACATATCACCTCACATTTCTACAACTAGCAAACACTCAAAACAACCTCCCCCCTCTCTCTCTCTCTTTGTCTATGACCCCAAACACCACCACCCACCTCTTCACCTTCAACCTCTAAACACATAATTCCAAGCATCACTCATACCTTTCATGAAGATCTAAGATGATTCAAAGCTTGGGAGTGCACTAGGAAGCTTTATACTTGTTCTTGGAGCTTCAAGACCTTCACATCTTCTTCATCTTCTTCACATTGTGCTTCCCTAGCCTAAGTGCTAGTTGTAAGATCATCTAAACTCATCCTTATGCTTCTTATGTTTAGTAGATCATAAAATTACACATTGATCATCTTGAAGCTCACTAAACAAATACATGAAACCCTAAAATTTAACATAATAATCTTACATAATTATGTGCTTTGTGTGTAGATCTTGATGTTTAGTGTGATGTAGTTTGTTTAGACTTGATGATCTTGTATGATTATACCTAAAAATGTGATCTAAACATAAAGATGTTTAGATCTAGCAAGATCACCATCTTTGAAGTTCATGAACTTTAAAACTAGTCTTGAAAATGAACTTTTTGAAAAATATAAGTTTATCAAGAAGCTAGAAACATGATTCTGAAAGTGATGATCTTAAAGTATAACATAAACAAGTTTTAGGTTAAGTAGTTAAACTTAAAGATGAATATAAAAAATATTATTATTTTTAGAAGTCTTGATAAATAGATAAGAAAAGTTTATGAAACTTGAAGACGTATTTGTGTTATATGCATGGAAAATTGATGTTCGGGAACTTGATTTGCGTTGATGATGATATTGGGGGTAATATTTGGTTAGAAAATACGTTTTAAAAACGTGGAAAACGTCTATAGTATAGGGGAAACTATGACGAAATTTTCTAAAATCCTAATCATGATTGAAGTGTGGTTTAACAAGTGATTATCTTAACTAAACAAGATTAGCAACTTTAATCTTGATTAGGTAAACTTTGGTGAAAAGTTTAAACTAAACACTTGTGGTTATTTTTCTAAATTAATGGAAGTGTGTGTATATATATATATATATTTAGAAGAACCATCCTTTGTGTACATACATATGTGTAATTATGTGTATGTATTTAGAAGTTAGGAAGCTTAACATGCTAAATACATGAAGACCAACACTTGGAAAACACAAATACTTAAAGATTAATCAAGTATAAAAATACAAATGGTATATATACACACATATCCTCAAGGCTTGTTGTATTGAATGTTAATACAAGAAGATATATATATATATATACATATATATATATATATAAATACACTTATATTATATCCCTAATCATAAATTCGGACAACGGACAACCCAACTTATATATATATACATATATTGAAGAAATAATATATATATCCGAAACCGACATTAAAAATATAATAAAGTTCGGTAAGAAACTAAATATATCGTCACCGACAACGATTATTCATATCGTCACGACGAGGAGCATACATACTTTACCGACAAATGCTTGGGCATTTTCGCCACAAAAATATATATAAACGACTACGACGACGGGATTCTATACATAATATATTTTTATACACTTAGAATATATATATATATATATATATATATATATATATATATATATATATATATATATATATACAAAGAGAGAGAGAGAGAAAGGAAATGTAGAATACAAAAGCCCTAATCCTACATTACGTACGCGATGCCAACAGCCGTACACGTGTCCCTGATTAATTTTTCTTACATAAGGGTATATCAGACTTTCAATTCAAACAACAGAGGGTAAATTAGACAATTCCAGATCCCGATTAGTTCCTTACACCACTATCCCGGTAATTATGATTCATATCAGAGCGATGTTACTCAGTTCCTTTAATTCCCTTATGATTTGGAATTGAAAATTCGCATGTGTATAATAAAAATTTCGCATGTGCATGTTTACATGATAATAATAAATTCGCATGTGTATGTTACTTTTTAATTTACATGACAATAATAAATTCGCATGTGTATGTTACTTTTTGATTTATATGATAATAATAAATTCGCATGTGTGTGTTACTTTTGAATTCGCATGTGCATGTTACATTATAACAAGATTTTCGCATCTGCATGTTGATACAAATGAAAATGCATGTTGACAAATGAAAATGGGAATCGCATGTGTTGCACAAAAAACAAAGTTCGCATATTATTTTTAATACAAAAATCGCATGATGTTGAATGTTCCAAGGAAATGGGAAATGCATGTTGACAAATGAAAATGAGAATCGCCTATGTTGCAAAAAAACAATGTTCGCATGTTATTTTTAATACAAAAATCGCATGCTGTAAAAAATACCAACATCACATGTTGTAAACCAATTTCGCATGTTGATATTGAATTGTAGAAGAGTCGGTTGGAGAAGAAGAAGGTACCGAACGAAATTACCGGGATTTTGATAGAGAAATTATCAATTTTATCCTTCGCGGTTGGTTTTATGTATATTAATTTGATTAATTTAATGATATAAATTAGTTTTGCCCGCGTTTGATGGATTGGAGATCGTACGACTGTGGGCATCGCGTACATAGTGTAGGATAAGAGGTATTGTACGTTAACCGGCCTCTCTCTCTCTCTCTCTATATATATATATATATATATATATAGGTACGGGATCAGGAGAAAACGCCCTAAAGTGTGAAAACGGTATGAACTGATCTTAACGTAACACGTGTCACACGACATAGTGAAGGGTGGAGGGGCTTTTTTATCCTTTTATATTCTTTTTTTAAACGCGTCTCACAACACCTCTCCATTTTTTGGCGTTTAATAAATACGTGGCGTTTTTATTGTTTTTTAAGATCAGGAGGATAGTAAATATTTTGGCGTTTTAACTAAGTATGGATTTGATTGTTTTGACTTTCACCCTTCTCCTGTTAGAGAACTTAATGACGAAATATCCTCTGACCTAGGGATGAGCAAAATGGACCCGGTACCGGTACCGAGTTTACCGAACCGGGTACCTTTTCGGTATCGATTCGGTACCGACTTTTAACATTTTCGGTACCGGTTCGGTACCGGTCCGGTACGGTACCGGTTCGGTACCGGTATTTACCGGTTTTTACCCTCAAATACCTGTACCGTACCGATACCGAACCGTACCGATCCGGGTATATTCGGCACCGGTACCTGTACCCACTTTGAGGATTTTCGGTACCGGTTCTTTCGGTACCGGTACCGGTTCGGTACCGGTACCGGTTCGGTACCGGACGGTACCGAGCTCATCCCTACTCTGACTTCTCAAACCTCCATGCAATAACATGTACCATTTTTTTTAAATTATATGGCGTTTTAGACAAGAAGTGGCGTTTTTAGTGAATGTGTGAAGTGTGAAGCTTTTGTTTAGTTGTTGCACTTATATAATGAGCTTTTTTTTGGGCCAGGTAGGTATTTGTGTTTGGCGGTAAAAAACATCGGTATTTTTCTTATTTTTCTTGATGTGTATTTTTTTTATCAATTGTTGTGCCATGTAGGATGCATATCTATAATGTGACAGACAATTATGGCGTTTTAAAAAGATAAATAAATTTAATTTCCCATGTAGTGGCTTTTATATAATAAATGTTTAGCAATAATGTTACCGTCTCTTCATTTTGCTCTTTTGCAGTTACTGTTTTGTTCAGTTTCATCTGTCTATTAGTGTTGTTTTTCCAATAATACATTGTTTGGCATTTTTTGGCGTTTATATAGCAACAACGTGCTTTGCTAGCATCCTTTCTCACAGTTTTCATACTATCAAGCGTTTTGGTATTTGTCTTTTTTGGCGTTTTATACTCAATTTTTTTTATTATTAGAGAATTAGATAATAAACAATAGAGAATTAGATAACAAACAATAGAAAATGAAAAAAAAAAATTAAAAATGGTAATCTAAATTCTCATCCGAATCTTCACTGTCATCAGCCTCTTCTTCTTGAACCTTTTTGGCGTTTTGAACCTTTTTGAATACCTTACCTAGATGCTAATTTTCCTACATAATGCCCGTCTTTAGAAGAAGCCTATTTTTAGTGGCATCCTGTATTTTGGTTTGATATGTACTTGTTTGATGACATGTTGAAGACCAACGCCTGCTCGAATGTATTGATCCCTTCATGCCATCAATATATCCACTTAGAACAAAGTGACATGATGACATATCAGTGTCATCAGTCTTTTTTCTTGAATATTTGTCCATCTCATTCAGCAAAAGCTTATAGAGATACCCACCTCATTGAAGAATCCATTCAGTGAAACTTCATTCAGAACAATACTCAATATAGAAGAAACGAGGTTTCCCATCTATGGTTTTTTTAACTATTTTTTGGCGTTTTTAAAGTGGGTGGTTTCTAGGAAACATGGCATTGTTTTTGGGTGTGATCAATTGATTGTGCAGAAACGTCTCTCTTATAGGATGTTTTTGGCGCGTAGTTTAGGCGGGATTTTATTATAATAAATCTAATACTAATAAAAGAATACTTATAATGCCACATGGTATTTTCTCTCTAACATCACTTCTAATTAATGCCACATGACATTTTCATATTTAATCCATTAATAATATATAGTATATAATAATTAATATTTGATTCTAATTTATGATAATTCATTAATAATATATAATAATTAATATCTATTTCTAATTTATGATTAAAAATATACATAAATGATCTATAATTTTTAAAATTATGCTAAGATTTTAGTACTTCTTAAAATAAATAAAATAGTTTAAATTATAAAAGAAAAAAAACTAAAATTGTTATCCTTATCTTAGATTATCTATAAAATCAATATATGAGTTTTTCTAACATATAAGTAAAAGCTAAAAAGGAGTAACTAACCAGAGGACTCTCTCGCAACAAGACTAAAATTTTATTGAACTCGGTTTAAAATGATAGACGGAGAGAACTTATGGTTTTGAAGTTTTATAGATGAGATAATATTAAGATTTGTAGCTACACTGATTTATGATGTGTTTTCAATTTAATACAGCTAAGAAATATATATTAATTTCATTTTATACCTATTTGTGAAATACTATTTATTAATCATATATAAACCTTTAACTTATATCATAACTTTACAAATACTATTTATTAATTAAATTCGCATAACAATTATTATTAAGAATAATAAATCTAATTTATGTCGTACCAATAAATTTGTTTTTTTACCAAGAAAGAGAAAAAGAACAACTTAAATAATGAATTTTGTAAACAGAATTGAAGTCTTAAAGATTTAGTTTAAATAAAAGTTATATTTAAAAGATACACAATGATAAAAATTATTATTATTTATACATTGTTATATGTAACGTAATACATAATTTCATTCATACTAATAATAAATAAATTTGTTTATTACATGTTTTTCAATATTCAACCTTTGTAATACATAACTATTATGGTATTTTCAGTATTACTAATTAAGATGAGCCAGTTTTTGTGATAAATTCAAGTTAGTTATGTGAACCATTATATGTAATAGAAATTCGTTTATATAAAGTTTCGTTACTAATTAACATAGGTTATTAGTAATATACAGTTTTTTAAAGATTATATAACTATATCATTTATATTGTAAAAACTCGTTTAGTACGCGGGTCTATAAACTAGTGATTTTAATAAAGTAACAGTCTTTTTATTGATTGTGTGTATTTTTACTGTTTTTGTTCATGGTTTTTATGAGTTTAGGGTGATAGACATTCCATCTTCCAAGTTTGGCGTTTTTTAATGGCGTTACGTAGTTTTTGGCGTTTTTTTTAAGTTTTTAATAATACTTGTCCAATTTAATTTTATTATAGTTTGGGAGTTTTTGGTATTTTATGGCATGATGGCGTTTCACAAGCATTTTATCTGTGTGGCGTTTTTATTAAAATAATGTATTTTGTTCTTAGCTGAAAAATACATATCAAACAACAGAAAAAGAAAATTAAAAAAATAAAAATAGAAACAATTCATCTTCCAAATCTTCACTGTCATCAGTCTCTTTCTTCTTTGAAACATGTTCACTGGCGGTTTGACTTTGGTATGCTTCATTTTGTTTTTTTTTGTTGAAGTAGCTTTTTGGAGGCCGTTTGGAAGCACAAATGAGGTGAGTTTTTTGTTTGAAGTTTATCTTTATCTTCATCTTTATCTTCAACACACTCATCAGTGTCATCCGCCTCTTCATGCCATTCAAATATTCATCAATAACAAAGCACATAAAATGACATAAGTCTGACACCAGCATCTTTTTCTTGAAGATTTGTCCATCTCATTCAGCAAAATGTTATTGTGTTACACCCCCTCAGCTAAAAATGCATTCTGCGAAACTTCACGTAGAACAATATTGAATATACAATAAACATGTTTGCCATTTTTGGCGTTTTTTCTGAGAAAATAGTGCATGTAAAAGAAACGTCGATTGGAATCTTTGATGTTTGAGTTTTTGGCGTTTTCTAACATGATTGGTATATAGTAAAATATGGCGTTTTTGAGTTTGGTGTGTTTGATGTTTTGGGTTTTTTTGGTGTTTCTAAGATGAATGGTATGTAGTAGTAAATATGGCGTTTGCGGTTCGGGGTGCGTTTAATGAATGTCTGAGTTTTTTTTATTTATATAGGATGTGTTTTGGCCCGTAATGGCGTTTTATTCATGAGTTTGGCGTTTTTGGTAGAGAAGTCTAAAGACCCTTTTACCCTTAATGAAACGCGTCCACTTAATAGAATACGTGTTATTTACGAAAACGCCACCGCGCCAATCTAGTCCATAGATTGTTTTGATCGGACGATCCATAACCGTTCTCACACTCTTCACCGTTTTCTCTAAATCCTGACCATATATATATTCAACACTCTTAAAAACCGGAAAGTGTTATATAAATATCCTACTAAGTGAAGATATACAAGTATATAAATATACTTATACGTATAAAATACGTACACTAAAACACTCAGTGAAATTGCAAGATTGCAAGTAATGTACATGTACACATATACGTATAAATACGACACAAATACGACAATAAAAAATACTAGTGAAGTATATACATGGTATACATATACATATATATACACAAATACAATGGATGTATACAAATACACTTGAAGAAGTATACACATACAAGAGGATACCATACATGTACACCGACATGAAAACGATGTCAAAAATAAATATTTTTAACTAATATATCTAGTAAAGATATATATATTTGAAGAACATATATATACAAAACAAACGAACGTACTAATACTAGTGAACGAGGTTCACCATCCTTAAATATATATATTTGAAGAATATATATACAACTCATAACGACGTAACACCCGTGCGAGACACAGAGACACATACGGGCTAGGCCCACTTACACCGTGTGGGACACGAAGACGCATATGGGCTAGGCCCATTCCTACTCGTGCGAGGTACGAAGACACATATGGGCTAGGCCTACTTACACTCGTGCTAGGCACGAAGACTCATGAAGGGCGAGGCCCATTCATATACAACATGGATACATATATATATATATATATATATATATATATATCTATATATATATATATTAACAACGAACATACAAATCAAATGCCTAC
Organism: Helianthus annuus; assembly: GCF_002127325.2. Classification (NCBI taxonomy): domain Eukaryota; kingdom Viridiplantae; phylum Streptophyta; class Magnoliopsida; order Asterales; family Asteraceae; genus Helianthus; species Helianthus annuus. Next base: position 109,018,464 of record NC_035445.2, on the reverse strand, counting down.
GTATTAAAAACAAACAAGGGTTCCCAAATGAAAACAAATATAAACTTAACGACATTCAAGATGAGCAATGTGTACACGGTCTAGTAAAGACATAAGTGTCTAATGAGTTAGAAAACTTGTAGATTGCACTACGTATTTGGATACCCATTTGCTAGCACCCTTCTTACAAAGGCAAAAATGTGGTTCATGTCCCCCTTTTCTTTTAAATGCTTTTCGGTTTTACAACTATCGGGGGAAATACATGTTACGATGGTATGATTAAGCTAAGGAATGAAACAACTAGATCATGTGTGAATAGGGTGGAACTTAAGCACCATTAATCACATATAGACCAAGGAACGAAAGGGGTAGATCTATTGGGTTTTGGCGAGCCCCATTTATGGGTCTGTGTGGCCGTATGAAGTGCTTTCGTGTCACAGTCGAGGTTAATCGGCACTAAATTGTCAAGGGTTGGATTGCTTCCTATTTCGACACAAATATTAATGTCCTTGCAAAACATTAATGAATCAACGATTTCATAGACGCTTTATATACCACACTTTTACATATGGTTTTCTATATGAACTTTCAAATGTTTTTAAGATTCATTTCATACGAACTTAAACACATGAATTCACCAACTTTTGTTGACTTTTTGAACTTACATGCATTTCAAGCAATTAAGTGGATCCATGCTCATTTGGTTTCAAGATTTCAAGGTTGTCAAGATTGCGATGTCATCCCCTTTTGAAGGGTTTGGTTCATATATCTCGTCCTCGAGCGAGATATACAATGCAAAGCATTGGTGGTTTGAAAACTTATTTTGTACAAGTCTTACTGATTCCAGGATCCGGTGAGTTCGACTGAGCTTCGGTCCCGAAATGACATGTTCGGTGCGTTTATTAATGACAAAAACGAAAAGAAACAAGTAGAAGATAGATACGACACCGAGCAGTCACTTATAATCTGGTCTCTTATTGATTATTCAACGATTACAGCACCGCGAGACCAGTTGGACCGCATTTCCCCTCTGGGAACCAAAAGCATGTCCAAATGGAACCCCAAGGTCCCTATTTATAGACATATCACAACATGGTGTCATCCAATCGGATGGTCATCCGATCGGATTGCCATCCGATCCGAATGCACCTTTACAATATCAAAACTTGTCCAACTTTCTCCTATTCTATACAATATTCAACACACGCTCTATCTAGCTATTCGCACAGTGGCAGACGTACGAAATATGCACCAACAGATTCCCCCTCGGATGTCACTGTCAAATCGTCTTTAACACTTTGAGAACCTTGAGCCGTGTTTGAATATTCTGTAGTCAACTTTTCTGCAACTTCAATCAGGTATCTTGAAATTTGACTATCCAAATTCCCCCTTGATTGATGATTCAGGTTTACTTTTGCCAAAGTAAAGCACGAATTCCCTCTGGAATGAATCTTCAGGTCTTTTGCATTGTATACGACTCTCCTCTGTTTTGCTAAACTGCAACCTTCACGAACAATCACCAACTTGAAACTAATCAATGCAGCATTCTCTATTTCAACATTAACCGCATCCCAGTTCATTTTTTGATATCACAAGTAAGCACCAGGATCTCGCATTTCGCCTGCTCGATCTAAGAATGTACAAAAACTCAACCGGCATATGATAGAAACTTCAAATACCCCATTGGTTAACTTCTAATTCGTAATTCCCCCTGAAGATATGATATCCCGTTTACCGTGACCCACGTTAACGCACCGTAAGAATGATAGATCCGTGTAAACGGTATTCTCCACAATCAGCAAATCTTCATCGGAAAAACAAATCATCTGGTAATGTAATCCGATCTCCGAAGCATTCGTCCACAATCAGATTCATCTCCTCGGATAATCTAGATCTCAGAAGCCTTCACTCACGATCAGATTCACATTCCCCCTGACAATCTGAAGTCGAAACTACCCGAATATAGTTGCAGTGTCACGAATTTCAAAAATGTCGGAATTTCAACATACAACATTAAAATTTTTGATTCCCCCTCATTTTTGCAAATTCTGACATCTCTATTACTGAATTCCCCCTCAAACTGAATTTAGTTTTCTATTCTCTTTTCCGAAAAACCTGACCAAACCAGAATATCACAATATTTGCCACAATTGTCAGTTTTTCGCCTTTGCGGATTTTACGTTTTGGCCCATAAATAGTCATATACCCTGAAAGATAAACTTTTCACACCAGTATCATGACTACCCCACTAATTTCCACAATCTGTGATCGCATCATCAATTAAGTACACTGAAGCCCCCGACGGCATCCCCGAACAACCCAGCTTGGTCGATAAAAACCCGAAAAAATTGACAATCACCAAAATTTTTCTGGAGACTCTCCTCGTCGCCGCGATCAAAAAATGCCTTTTTTTAGGCATATCATCTGGTCGAGTGTCAAGAGTCGGATGATCACCCGATTGGATTGCCACCCGATCGGAGTGCCACTCGATTGAAGGACAAAGTATGGAAAGCTGATATGATGAATCGGAGTGCCGCCCGATCGGAGTGCCACTCGATTAAAAACATCATATTTTCCAAACATCCCATATTGACATGGATCGGACTGTCACCCGATCGGAGTGCTGCCCGATCGGGTTGTCATCCTATTGAAAGCATCTTCAAGAATCCTTCAAACAAAATAGTGATATGGATCGGATGGTCATCCGATCGGACTGCCACCCGATGGAGTGCCGTCCGATTGGAAATCTTCTAACAGTTCAAGAACACTCCAAATCACGTTTTTCCGATCCAGAATCTTTATTACTGTGAATTTAATGATGAAACTTCACAGGATTGTTCGCGATCCAATTACGAACAGATTAATGTCTTCAATTTCAAAATCCATCCGTGAATTGACCGTTATTTTGATGATTTTCTCTGTTTAACGTCAAAACTCCCGTTTAACCCAAAATTGATGAGCTTTGGGTGATTTAACTGACTGTTAGATCGTTAAATCGGTACCGTAGCTCTGATACCACTACTGATTCCAGGATCCGGTGAGTTCGACTGAGCTTCGGTCCCGAAATGACATGTTCGGTGCGTTTATTAACGACAAAAACGAAAAGAAACGAGTAGAAGATAGATATGACACCGAGCAGTCACTTATAATCTGGTCTCTTATTGATTATTCAACGATTACAACACCGCGAGACCAGTTGGACAACATTTCCCCTCTGGGAACCAAAAGCATGTCCAAATGGAACCCCAAGGTCCCTATTTATAGACATCTCACAACATGGTGTCTTCCAATCGGATGGTCACCGATCAGATTGCCATCCGATCCGGATGCACCTTTACAATATCAAAACTTGTCCAACTTTTTCCTATTCTATACTATATTTAACACACGCTCTATCTAGCTATTCGCACAGTGGCAGATGTACGAAATATGCACCAACAAGTCTTTTTTTTTTTTTTGTAAAACAATATTACTCATGTTGTCTTTTTATGAACAACTATGACTTGTAACCTTTTACTTTGGAATTGGAATGGATGAACATTGTATGCATTTTATTCATATAGTTTTTTACTTACATCGTATGCAATCAAAACTAATCAAGTTCACACCTTGCGTTTCTGCCTATAAGCGGGTGTGACAGATTGGTATCAGAGCTTCAATTGTAGTGAACCAGGATTCTTTCTCGAGTCTAGTCTACAATCACTAGGATCATCTCATGAAAACGATTTTTACAAAAACAGAGAGTTTTCATCATATACACAAATGCAAGGTCCACTACACAAACTTATTTCAAAACAATAATGCAAGGACATTATGGGACTTAGTCTATAAGGGATAGACGTGATACACTAAGTTGATCTGAACAAACGACTAGGATAACTTGTAATGAACCAACGTGATTATGTTATATATATATATATAAGATTATTTATTGATATATATACATGTTGTACGGATTATTTTTCCAAGGTACTATGGCATCCTCAGCGAGAGTAGTATCTACAACATTGACCTTATAGAGCTAGCCTCCTATGACGAGTACGGACCAATGATTGAGATCGTCTCTTCGGATAGTGAGTCTGACCCGGAGGAGGACCCAGACTACATCTCAGGTGACGACATCATGGAGGACGTCCCTCTAGTGGATGATGTTCTAGCTTTAGGACCGCAACTACATGACATTGTGATTATCAGCCACCCGGAGGGTGAGCATATCGTTGATATCATACCCTTAGCTGTTTTACCTCTTGCTGCCATCCCGCCTATCATAGACCTGTCCGATGATGAGGAAGGGGTTCCGATATTCCATGTAGATCACTTGGATGAGGACTTAGGGGACGACGAGGTCATTGATGTGACGATCTTGGAGATGACTTCTCCAGTTGTTTCTGTTGTAGCCAATTCTACTTCTGACACGAGTGATCGCGTATCCTCTACTGCACTTCGACGTGCTGGATTTCGAACTGATGCGACTGATAATAGCTTTGATACCATCCCTATTGCCACACCGACCCCTACCCTTGCACTGACTCATACTTCCATTCGCACTTCTACACCGACCTCTACACATCCATTGACTCCTACCTCTCGACGTACCTCTACTCCACCCCCACGCGACACGATTACTCCCGATGATTTTTATACCCACCGTCGGACACGGTTATGTAGGAGCACCTTCTCAGTACCATGACACTTCCCCGATCTTTTCTTGGGATATACTCACACCATCGCCTCATGACGAGGCTAGTCCTTCACACCAGTCGTTTCATTCATCTTCTCATGTCCCAGACGAGCACCTTTCGACCCGATACTCTCCACCTCATTTTCCCACTTCCGATCCATACCACCTGTCTCACCACCCCTCCTACACTACAGACGATCTCGTCCACTCCTTGCAGCTACAGGTTCAGATTCTCTGCAAAAGGGTCTGGGACTTGGAGTGGCATATGGATTCCATGCCTCCACCACCACCAGCTTATCCACCACCATCTCCACTACCACTACCAACATCACCACCACCATTACCACCACACCCCATGCCACCTACTGATCATGCCTCTCGCATGCTGATTCTTGAGCAGCGAGTTGACTCTTAGGCTCGCCGTATCTACGAGCTTAAGGAGGAGGTAATCCACCTTCGCAGTCTGGTTATTCCGACTCCACCACCATCCTCTCTTGCACCTTAGTTTACTTGCATATACCTTTTGCTACGGGATTAGGATACCGGTTTTTGTATAGATGAAGACCAGGATCGAGCTTCGGAGACTTGAAGACCAATGAAGACGCAACGTGGAAGAAAATATTTTACCCTTTTATGTATTATAACTTATACGACCGGGGTGATGTAGCCCCGTGTCCTTTTGTTTTGATTCATAAAATATTGTATCAAGTTATCAAAATATATGAAAGCTTGGTATTATATTTTCTTTGGTGCGCATTGTTATTTATCTTATGCAAGTCGTACTATTGTGGTTGAGTGATTGGTTGACATGATGATTTATTATATATATATATATATATATATTAGCCGACAATATTTATTATTAAATATTTGTCTAACTCGTTCGTTACTTGTGTTGGAAGATCATGACACCAAAGAGGAGAAACATCCGATGCAACACACCAAACCCATTGCCCCCACCACTGAGGCTGAGCTGAACCAGCTCCTGGAGGAGCGTATCTCTCAAGACCTTGCACAGTATGAGGCAAACCGTGTAGAGCACAGCGATGGCTCTGGCGGTACCAACGGACCAGGTCAGGGAGGCTCATTTGGTGGAAACACCACAAATGGTAACATAAAGTTGCTTTATGACAACTTAAATTATTCATTCCATATTATTCGTGTGTTTTCATATTCTCATTTTTTATATTTGTGCGTTCAAGGTTTCAGGTTGCACATACAAGCAATTTCTAGATTGCAAGCCTCTCAACTATGACGACATTGACGGTGCCATAGCCTTCGTGCGTTGGACGGAGAAAACAGACTCCATCATTCGAATAAGCAAATGTTCCTCTGACCAGAAAGTGGTGTATGTTACTGGCCTATTTGCAGATGAGGGACTTACTTGGTGGAACTTACAAGTACAAACTTTGGGAGACGAGGCGACATATGGATTGACGTAGGAAAAGTTAAAGGAGCATATGAGAAAGAAGTATTGTTCTTGAGCTGAACTCTAGAAGTTGGAAACGATGTTCTGGAATCTAACTATGGCTGGTGCTGACGTTACGGGGTATACTCAAAGGTTCCACGACCAATCTCGAGTGATCCCTTACATGGTAGAGCCTGAGTTCAAGTGGATTGAGCGCTACATCTGGGGTTTAGCTCCCAAAATCAGGAGCTTGGTTACATCGGTGAACCCCTCTACCATTACCCAAGTGGTTACTCTAGCCGTAAGTCTCACTGAGGATGAAAAAAGTTAACCGTAAAGGGGATCGAGAAGAAGGAAACTCATGTGGAGTCTACAAGTGATGGCAAGAGGAAATTTTCTAACTTCAAGAAAGGAACCCGGGTGAATAATAACAACAAATCTAACAAGCGAATGGAAGTGAATCCACCTAAGGAAGCTAAGGCATTTGTGGCTACCAACGAAACCGGTACCAAAGGTTATGCGGGCAACGTGCCCAAATGTGACAAGTGCAGGTATCATCACTTGGGCACTTGTAAGAACGTCAGATGTGACAAATGTTGCAAGACCGGGCACCGTAAGGAAACATGCTAGGTGTGTACTGGAAGGGGTAATGGTAATCAAGGCGGGAATGGAAACGGTAACGCGAATAGAAAGGGACAAGGTTGTTATGGATGCGAAGACAAAGGGCGCTCTCGGAAGGATTGCCCTAAGGAAAACCAGGCTCGTGGGAGAGCATTCGAGATAAGAGCTAAGGATGCCCGCCAAGACCCGAATGTGGTCACCCGTACTTTTCCTATCCACTAACACTTCACATCCATATTATTTGATACTAGTGCTGACTTTTAGTTCTATTTCTATAGAATTTAAAAATATACTTGGCCAAGAGTCGAGTAAACTAGACGTCCCTTATTCTATAGAACTAGCAAATGGTAAATTAGTTGAATCGGGGGAAATAATTAGAGGTTGCACACTTGAACTTGGAGCGCAGAAATTTAATATCGATCTTTTACCCGCTCATTTGGGTAGTTTTGATGTAGTTGTCGGCATGGACTGGTTGTCCAAGAACCAAGCGGAAGTAGTTTGTCATGAGAAAACCATCCGCATCCCTCTACCTAATGAAGAGATGCTCATAGTACATTAAGAGAAGCGCAAGAAGACCGTTTAACCGTAGCAAGTGCTCGAAAAATTGAGCGTTTCTTATCACAACCTTTTTTCGTAGCAGAAGTATTTACGGGTTCTTCGGGAAAATATGTTGGTTTAGCAGAAACAATTAGAGGCTTTCAATTAATCCTTTCTGGAGAATTAGATGGTCTTCCTGAACAGGCCTTTTATTTGGTAGGTAACATCGATGAAGCTACAACGAAGGCTATGAACTTAGAAATGTTGCGCTCGATCAGTGAGCTATTACGCACTCTTTCAAGGGTGGTTGCTTCTAGGCAAACCTCCTGGCTGTCTCTGCACCCCTAGCTTCTCGTGGTTTCTTCCATTTTTGTGATCGCTCGCGATCTCTATGAAAATCCAATGTACATGTTTCTTCTAAGAAACAAAGTACAAATCACAAGTTACCCTTAATGGATACTCAAAGTACTCCATTAAATCCTTGATTGGATTTCTAAGGGTACTTTCACAAGTCCTTAATTGGACTTATGCAATATGTCTATGTGAAATTTTGGTGATGAAACATAACAATGCAATTGGGTAAGTTCCGGCCCGCACGAAAGGCGTAACAATCTGGGCACTGTCTCAGAGAGAGGCTCAGTGAAATAGATATGTTTATGAAGATGCAGACGCTTCGCACGTCGGACACAATTGAAGAGGCAGCGGAAGCCGCCGAAGAAGTAGCGGAATATCTAATCGAGTCTAAAAATAGGTTTATGAAGGCTCTGATACCAATTGTAAGTCCCAAAACTTGGATCAAACAATGATATCAAACAATCACTAAGGATGGGCAAAAACCAAACTTAGTGAAATTCAAGAAAATCAGAAAAACAAGAAACAAAACAGGACAATACCGAGATCACTTTAACACCTTTCACACGATTCTATTAGTTGATAAGCAAAATCGTCTGGTACAAGATGAACACACTCAAATCACAGCCTCTCTCTGTTCTAGGGTTTCTCTCTATAAATGTTCCACCTGATTTATGAGACATAAATCAGTATATATACCCAAGACAAGCCCACTTCCCTACATGGGCTCCCCATGGGCTTGCTTGGCCCACATCACCTTAGGCGAGGCCCAATGACCTACTAAAGGTCCAAACCTAATATAAACTAACCCGGTAGAGCCTAGTTCGCTACCATAGCCCACTGCGTATATTTGATGTGTCGGTCTTACACTTCTAGGGCCTAACACTCGTATAAGCCTATAAGTGTGATATCATATCGTATAATGTAGTATGGGTCCCGTATAGGCCTATAGGCATATACAAGACCTATAGAGAACCTATACGAGAGTTATACTATACACTATCCGATACGATATGATGCAACATGATACGATACTATAAGATACCATACAACACCCGTATAAGCCTACAGGTGTAGTATAGGTCCCTTATAGGCCTATAGGTGTGGCTTAGGTCCCATATAGGCCTGTAGTGTGACAAACGACACAATCCGTTAACTTCTGTATCATTAAATAATGATTTATTTTATGCAATTATGTGTTTTAGACGTCAACGTAACACGTTTGCATGTCATACATTTTAATCGTGCATATCATACATCTTATTCGTCGCATTTTGAAACAATTTAAATAATGCGTCAAAACAATTAGTAAACTCCCGGTTAGATAAGCTGTGTCAACACAGCCTCAGTACTCAGCTAAATGGTAGATTTAGGACTTAGACGTCGGTCCGACATCAAAAAATATATCAAATCCCAAGTGGAAAAACAAGGATAATTGTTAACACTTTTAGAAAAATTTAACTAGCTTTAAAAATATCCAATTTGGACCATATATGACAGTTTTCCGCAGAATTCATCATCTGGCAAATTATACCAAGTCCAGAAATAATAATAAACATCAAAAATAGCTTTAAAAGTTTCGTGGATATCATTAAAACAAAAGAACATATCATACCTTATAAGTTACGCAACTTAACCTTTTAGCGAACGGACAACGAAACAAGCACCGAACAATTATCCGAACACTATCAAAACACCAAATATGTACTAGTAATATTGTTTTAATGCTGTAGAACTAGTATTGGTCATATAACACCTTATTACACATAAAAAACACTTAAATTCACTTACCACCTAATTAAACCCTCAAAGTTACCTTCAAGTCCCTAACCTACCAAACTTTGGCATCTAACCCCCCCCCCCCACACCATTATGGACGGTCAACAAGGGGGCCTCCACAAGCCCCCATGTTGTCTCATGACAAGGAAAATGGTTTGATGGGTATTATATTTGTATGAAGGGATTAAGAAAAGTGTGAGACGATAAAACCTAACCTTATCACCTCATTTCTCACAACAAATTTCAAACAATTTCTCCTCTCTTCTTCCTCACCCACATTCGGCCAAACCACCTCCAAATCACTTCCACTTTGCTTTGATTTTCAAGCCATTCCAAGGTTAATCAAGTGTGTCTCTAGCTTAACTAAGAAGGCTTTAAGACTCGGAAGTTCAAGAACCAACTTGTGGAGCTTTTAACCACTAACTTTGCCTCATCCTCATTTTCTTGTTTTTGTGTTTCTTCTCTAGCTACTTGAGCTGGTTGTTACGTCGTGAAACAAGAGAATTATCGATGAATTTACTACGCTTCGGCACGCAAATCAGTGAGTTCATGTCCCCTCTTTTAAACTTTTTCCCATTTTCTTAAAACTTTTGGGGGGAAATACATGTACAAATGGTATGTTAGACTACAAAATGAAACAACTAGATCACGTGCGAATAGTGTTGTACTTAAGCACCATTAATCACGTTTAGACCGAGGAACGGAAAGGGATAGATCTATTGGGTTTTGACGAGCCCCACTCTTGGTCCATAGGACCCACACGGAACCGAGAGAACCACTTTCTAGCCACTATATCAACAAGATGGATGGATGAGATTAAAAGTAATTAAAATTAATATTAAATACATTTTGTCTTATTATATCTTTAATATTTTAATTTAAAAGGGTAGTTTAGTAAAATTACTTTTTTTTGTCTTTTTGTCTTTATTATTTTTTATTACTTCTTTGTATTATTAAATTAATTTTCATTTTTTAAACAGAATTTTTTTATTAAAAACATTTTAAAATTCAGATTTTTTTTTAACAAAACGATTTTTTTTGCGTGGCGGTTTTTGCACGCCATTTTTACGCCCAGCTTTTTCACGCATCGTTTTTGCATGTCGTTTTTTACGCTCGTTTTTACGTCCCGTTTTTTTCGCGTCGTTTTTTACGTCCCGTTTTTTACGCTCGTTTTTTTAATGCGCCGTTTTTTACGTCTCATTTTAACGCGCCGTTTTTTACGTCCCGTTCAAACGTTGTTTTTTACGTCCCGTTTTAACGCGCCGTTTTTTACATCCCGTTTTTTTTCGTGGCGTTTTTTTGCCGCGTATTCACGCACCGTGTTCAGACGCCGTTTTATCACACGGTTTTTTACGAACGGTTTTTAGTCGTAGTTTTTTACTCGCCGTTTTTTACGCGCCGTGTTTTAAGCCTCGTTTTTACTCGCCGTTTTTTTTCGCGCCGTGTTTTTTACGCCCCATTTTTTGCACGCCGTTTTTTTCGTGCCGTAATTTGCGCCCTATTTTTACAAAAAAAATAGACATTTTTTACAAACAAAAATTTACGGTTTACGGGCTAAAAATTTTTACCGCACATTTTTACGTTGTACGTTTTACAATTTACATAAAAAAAGTTTTACGTTTTACGAGATAAAAATGTTTAAGTAAAATTTTACATTTTACGTTAAAATTTTTACGTTTTACGTTTTAGGTTTTAAGTTTTAGGTTTTAAGTTTTGCGTTTTAAGTTTTACGTTTTACAAAAAACAATTTTTTACGGTTGTAAAAAAACACTTTTTAAAAAAAAAACTTTTTTTACGGTTGTAAGATTAAAAGCAATTATTTAGAAAACTTTTTTACGGTTGTAAAATAAACATTTTTGTACAAAAAAAATTTACGGTTGTAAAAAAGGATTTTGTACAAAAAAATTTACGGTTGTAAAAAAACATTTTTTACAAAAAGTTTTTTACAGAAAATAAGAAAAATTTTACGCTAAAATATCTTGTTACGGCCCCGTTTTTTATGCCACCGTTTAACGGAAAACAGACTGAGTTTCTCCTGTTTTTGAACGATCCTGACAACTATCAACCATCAATTGTTCAAAAACACATTCTTGATCTTTAAAAACACCTTCCCTTTTGATCATCATCATCATCATGTGACTCATGAACAGACTTAAAATATCTTGTTACGGCCCCGTTTTTTATGCCACCGTTTAACGGAAAACAGACAGAGTTTCCCCTGTTTTTGAACGATCCTGACAACTGTCAACCATCAATTGTTCAAAAACACATTCTTGATCTTTAAAAACACCTTCCCTTTTGATCATCATCATCATCATCATCATCATCATGTGACTCATGAACAGACTTACATGTAACCGATTTTTTTTTAAAAAAAACTACAAAATGGGAATTAACAACTAGTTGCTGCATTAAATTAAAAAAAAATACCCATCAAATTAAAAAACGCCATCTCTCCATCTGCATCTTTCTTATTTTTATGAAGAATTAAAAAAAAAACCACCAAAATGGTCAAGTGGTAAATGCAAAAGTGAAGGAAGGGAATTTGATATTCACCAAAGAAAAAAAAAGCTAAAATGTTAACATGAGAAGGAAAAAGAAAGCAGAAAAATGGTCGTCTACGGGAATCAAACGGCCACGCCTGCGGTGCCTCTCGGTGGTTGCAGGCCGCTCTGAATCTTGGGTTTTGGATGTTAACCCAAACATTGGATGACCCGAACCATGTTGAAACAAAGAATCGTCACGTCACCGACACCACCACTGTCGTTGTCGGTTGTCGCCGCACAACAGCTCCGTTTGTCCGTAGTCGGTGACCGCCGTAACATCATCACCCGGTCACCGACCTCTCCTGAAAACAACCCACATCGACCATCAAAAGCGCGGATCAAGAAAAAATTAGAAAGAGACGAGAGGGAGTTGGATGCTCTTACCGGTAAAATCGTTGGACAAAAAATATACCACCACCGCCGCCGACCAACTCCCACCAACCACCTTCCCACCACGGTCTTCCGACCAACTACCTCTTACCACCGTCTCCCGTCACGACAACCACCGTCTTCCGCCAGCGACCAAACACCTCCCACCACTGTCTTCCACCGCCGGGGCATAGCTTGGTCTTGGTCCTGGCCATCAACATCGCGAAAAAATCATCCCTGTTCAAGATCTGGGTATTTTTTTTTTGAAGATGTGGTGTTGAACAAAGTTTGAGAGAGAGAGGAGATGAGGAAGGTTAAAATTTTTGATGTGATAAAAAGGGCCTGCAAGCTTTAAAGAGGGAGACAGAGGTGACATTTAGAGTAAAGGACCAAAATACCCTTAACTGTATAAAATAATAGTGCACAAGTGGCAAAGTCTGATTAGTGGAGAGTGGTTCTCACGGTTCTTACAACTGGGGGTGGTTTCTATTTTAGCGGCTCATATATATATATATATTGTATATATATATTGTTGGATCGTTTTCACGACCGAAACTTGTCGTTCAGAGGTGTTCTTCTCCATACGAGATGAGGAAACTAACGTATCGAGTTCGAAACAGCTAGATATTCACTTTAAATGTCTTCTATATTGATTTGACAAAGTTTTACAGCGAGTAGACACTTCAACAGCAGTTCGGCACTGAAACCGGAAAGTTACAAATGAGATGACACGATAGGTATATATAGGCTGGGTATTTCGTGCGAAATGACCAAGAGTTCATTTCGTGCGAAATCAGCAAAGGCTATTTCGTACGAAATGACTCTTTGTCATTTCGTGCGAAATCACTTTTATACACATTTCTCGATTTTCGTGTCATGATCTTTCTATTTTAAAACAAGACTCGATACAAGACGAAGTCGACAGACGTATGCACCAACAGACTCCCCCTCAGATGTTGACGAAGTCTTCGGTGTCGAGTCTTCAATCTTCAGTCTTTATCAGTCATTTTGATCTCTCCCGAAGTATCTGACAAAGTAAAGCATCCTCAATCTCTCTCTTCTCTTTTCTTCAGCACCAACAAATAACCTCCCCTTGGATGTTGATCTTCAAAGAATCAGAATTGCAATAGCATAGACTTCAGTTCCAGGATCAGAACTTGGCTCTTACAGAATCAGGATTGTAGCCTAGCTCGCATTCTGCTCAGTTTTAATCACTAGCACCTGCACACGTCTCTACCTCACAATAAATTTCACAAATTTAAAATTTGACAAATTTAAATACCACTTGCAGAAATCAAACAACCAAAAAATGATTTTACAATTTTAATCTCTGATGAACCACTTGTAGGAATATAATGATTTAACATTTAAAAGCTTCTGATGACCATTTGTAGGCAAAACATTTAAAATCTTTTCTCATTATACATAGACTCCCCCTTACGAAATGTTTATCATGTTTAGCAATCGGAATTTTGGAAATCAGCTTTTCAACATCAGTTGTCGAAAATCTTTTTGAATTTTTCAAAAATTAATGCTAAAACCACTGAAAATCTTTTTGGTTTTTTTTAATGAAGTGTGGTAAAGACATATTTACATACAATATTTTTGTGAGTTTGTGTAAGAGGATCATAACAGTTTATGAGACAAATCACCAACACCGTTAAGCTTTAAATATTTTAAGTTCTAAACGATTCACTTAGATTGTCAGTATACTGATCCACTTAAATTTTCACACAAAGTTCAATTTTTTTGAGATACGAGATTAGTGTTTTTAAGCACTTAAACTTATTCGCGTGTCCCACCTCAGAATATACTCCCGTATCCAGACTTCTATATTCAGTCTTACAGGTGAATGTGTCACACCCTGTCTTTTGCGGAAGTGTATGATGTGTGACTAGCTTGTTATCATTGCATTCAATCATAATAAACAACTACATGATTTAAAATGATGTTCATCCATTTAGAAAATTTTGAATATTACAAACACTTGTTACTTAAGTTTTAAAACACAACCTTCGTCTAGGTTACAATTCAACAAAAGTGGATGACATCTAAGCTTGTAGTCTACTTCTAGTTACGATACTTGCGCCCAAGATCCATCCTGTCACCTGAAATACATGTAATTTTGGAAAACATCAACATAAAGTTGAGCGAGTTCATGCGTTTTGCATACCATGTACGAAAACAGGGTATATATCTTGTTTAAATAAAGTATTCTTGTATAAATCAAGTTTTCTTGTGTACACCACGTACTAATTGAATGTTTGTACAAAGACATTAAGGCATGTGAGGACTTATGGAGCATTAGTGTTGGCTCCTTTAAGGCATGTGAGGACTTATGGAGCATTAGTATTGGCTCCTTTAAGACATGTGAGAACATATGGAGCATTAGTGTTGGCTCCTTTACTATGTCGATTACCCTCGACTGTGTTGATTAACCTCGACTGTGTCGATTAACCTCGACTGTGTCGATTACCCTCGACTGGGACTCCGAAGCACTACTAGGTACTAGTTTTGACCATGAGTGGGGTTCGGCCGTACCCGTTAGATCTAACCCTCGTCCCTAATTAATGAATGTTTTTAATGGCTTGGTACTAGTTTTCACCAAGACTTTATGGCATTTTTAGTATTAAGTCTATGCTCACATGATCTAGTATTTCATAGGCATTTCATGTCACACCCCAACCGATGGCGGAATCATCGGGGCGCGGCACTGAGCGAAACAGATTGTTCAGAAGTTTCCACAACAACTACCATACGATTCAGTTATATAACACGTCCCATACCGTGCCCCAAATAATATTAAGTTATCATAGAAATCAGCTAAACAATATGGGAACTATTTCGACAACTCAGATTCTTAATTATTACAGACCAAAAGTAAATATTGTTTCAAGTCTTCTAGACGCCTATCCGTAAATCTTACTGACTACAGGTGCCAGTACAAGATCTACAGATAATTATGGCCCTGGAGCAGGTACGTGGACACTGTCCTAAGGTCACTGGCTCCTAGAGGATTATTATTGCCTCGCTGCCCTAGCACGCTAGTAGCTTAAACACCTGTCACATACGTTAAAATAAAAGTCAATACATATAATGTAAAGGTGAGTACACAAGTTTGATATAGCATATAGAGTTCGAATAATTTACGCATAACCAAGCACGTACACAAGGGCAAACGATGCATGTAAATTATCAACATGGGACCATCGGTACCAACGACTTCGGGTTGACTGTCCGAGACAGTTCGCAATACATGATTACCACCGTAATCCATGCAAGTAATTGTCCTTAGCAACCCCCGTGTGAACGGGTGCTGAGTCCAAACTATAGTACTACGTTGCTAAAGCAGGTAGATAGCACTCCACGTGTAAACATAATAAACAGCAATCATTTAGACAAGTAATACATGCAAGTAGGTTAGCGTTCAAATAGTTTGAGTTGTTTGTGAATTTGATAGATTACGTATGTAACACCCAAAAGTGCTGAAAGCAAAAAGGGATCGAGTATACTCACAGTGATTGATCGTGGATTGAAGGGAGCACTGAGAATAGGTTAGCCTGAATAGTTCGATAACACAACGATGAGTAACGCGGAAAAAGTAAACAATGTACTTGGATCGAGTAGGCCATTCGATCGGACAGCAGTTCGGTCGAGTGGGCTGTTCGATTGGTTTGAAAGTCCGTTCGAACATCCAT
The DNA here is from genome assembly GCF_002127325.2 of Helianthus annuus. NCBI lineage: Eukaryota > Viridiplantae > Streptophyta > Magnoliopsida > Asterales > Asteraceae > Helianthus > Helianthus annuus. The sequence continues at coordinate 109,002,495 of NC_035445.2, read as the reverse complement.
TCGATCGGCCGGCTGGCTCGATCGGCTGGTTCCTTCAAGTGGATTGTTTCTTCCTTTGATGAGAAGGATGTGTTTGTGTATGATGGTTGTACTACCTTTCAAGTTGGTCGATCGAACAGTTGTTCGATCGGTTAGCCCAACCGATCGGTTAGCATTACAGACTTGGCAAGATGTCACTCGATCGGTCAGCATGTTCGATCGGGTGACATTCCAATGTTTCAAAAAGTCTAAGTGCTTTAAAGTATAGTATCTCATGATCCGAGCAGTAATGATTACAATCGAGTGGCGTAGTCGATCGAACAGTACCTCGTCAATACTACACTTTGTGAGTTGGTGGGTCTAAGTGCTAGTCGATCGGTTAGCCTAACCGATCGGCTGGCATAGTCGTCCGGTTGGGCTGTTCGATTCGAACAGCCTAGCCGTTCGGTCAGCTTCTCGATTTGGTTAACTTATCACCTAACACTTGGTTATTCCCGTTACTTGGTGTGATTTGGAGATATTTTGACTACGAGTTGAACCACGAAACTGAAGTCCCTACTTAGTCTACTGACTCGAGCAGGAATCACCCAAACTCGGTCAGAAACGGTTTGGAACCTAAGTTTAACATTTAACCCGGAATCGGTATATCTCGTGGTAAAGACCCGAATCTTGAACCATGTGTTTGTTTAGATTGATTGTAAGTCGGTTCAAGTCTCGTTTTCACCTTTTTGAGTGTAAAAGAGTTGAAAGATAGATGAAAACCCATCTTCCAATCCTTTTTCACCGTGAAATGTTAAGATCTATGGAAGATTTTAGGTTATTGATGCGGAAATCGGTTAGATCTAGCTTATTCATGGTTGAATGAAGTCAAGAACATGAAGTTCTTGATGAACACCAAGAACACCATGATGACATCACTCAAGAACACCTAGATCTTGGTGATTTCATGGATGAAATTCAGATTTTGAAAGATAGAAAGATGGAGAATCGATTAATGAACAAAAACGTACAAAGATTGGAACGAAATACTTACCGGTTTGAGAGAAATCTTGGATTTAGTGAGAAAAAGTGGCTGGTCGGTCAGAGCTTTTCCAAAAGTGGAAAGTTTGACAAAGACAGCCCTATTTATAGGCTTCCAAAAGAGGAAAGGTCAGCTGATCGAACAGCATTCCTGATCGAGTAGCTGTCCGATCGAACAGTCCTGTTCGATCGGCTAGCCTGTTCGATCAGGTTGCCCTGTTCGATCGGCTAGCCTGTTCGATCAGGTTGCCCTGTTCGAACGGCTTACCTGATTTTGAGTGTCTCGCGACGATTTTCGATATTTCGAGTTCGATGAACGATGATTTGAGGATGATAGAATTCCTAATCAAATTACTTTTAGTCCCAACTGCTATATCCAACATACAAGCATCCCTACAACTTGTTTCCAAAGTCGGTTTCGATTGAGTTTGATTCACCTTCGAGTCTTGATTGATTTGATTGATTCACCACACACTTTAACATAAAAGTAAACATGCACAAATAACACATAAGGCACACACACACGTATAAAAAGTACTAAAATCCCCACACTTGCGTTTGATGATTGATTTGATTAGCTTGATTATTGATTGACTAACTTTATTGCGTTGTTACTTCCTATCACTCACAGTCGGTCGCTGATTCTCAGTTCGATTATCGGTCGATTAGTTTAATTATACAACACTTACTCCAAATAATACGAAAATCAAAATGAAACTAAAATGAAATTAATCTTTAATTCCAATAACAGTCAACACTTGACTTTGACTTTGACTTTTGGAAAACACGGGGTGTTACAGTCTCCCCTCCTTTAGGGAATTTCGTCCCGAAATTAGGCCGAGAACCGTACATCGCCGTGTGATTTTACCTATTTGATGCTTCAGATCTATCTGAACAACTGCGGGTACTTGGCCTTCATGTCACTTTCGAGTTCCCAAGTGAACTCCGCGCCTCGTTTGCCTTCCCATCGTACCTTTACAATAGGAATGCGTGAGCGTCTGAGTTGCTTGGTCTGTCGGTCCATGATTTCGACAGGCTTTTCCACGAAGTGTAGCGTCTCATTGACTTGAAGATCGTCGAGTGGTATTATTGCGTCGTGGTCGGCTACGCATTTCCGAAGGTTTGAAATATGGAAAGTCGGGTGGACATTGCTGAGTTCCTCCGGTAATTCGAGTTTGTAGGCAACTTTACCGATCCTTTCCAGAATCTTAAAAGGTCCAACAAATCGAGGCGCAAGTTTCCCTCTTTTGCCGAATCGGACTACTCCCTTCCAAGGTGATACCTTTAGGAGCACGTAGTCGCCAACTGCAAATTCGCGGGGCCTGCGTCGTTTATCGGCGTACATCTTTTGTCTATCCCGTGCCTTTACCAAATTTTCCCTTATCCGATGGATCTTGTCAGTCGTTTCTTGCAGAATCTCGGGCCCAGTCAGTTGTGAATGACCTACCTCATGCCATACAATCGGCGAGCGACATCTCCTACCATATAAGGCTTCGAAAGGTGCCATTTCGATGCTGGAGTGATAGCTATTATTGTACGAAAATTCGACCAATGGTAGGTGTTTGCTCCAACTTCCACCAAAGTCGATAACACACGCACGAAGCATGTCTTCAATAGTACGAATCGTTCTTTCCGTCTGCCCGTCGGTTTGCGGGTGGAATGCGGTACTCAAATTCAGCGTTGTACCAAGAGCTGCTTGAAAAGTTTCCCACAATCTCGATGTAAACCGAGCATCGCGATCCGAAATGATGTCTCGAGGCGTACCATGATTCTTAATGATCTCGTCGGTGTAGATTTGGGCTAGTTTGGCCACCTTATAGTCTTCTCGTATTGGCAGAAAGTGGGCTGATTTGGTTAGACGGTCGACTATAACCCAAATACTGTCGTGACCTGATGGCGTGGTCGGAAGCTTAGTTATGAAATCCATAGCTATGCTTTCCCACTTCCATACGGGTATCGGCGGTTGTTCGAGTAAGCCTGAAGGTCTTTGGTGTTCAGCCTTGACTCTTGCACAAGTTAAACAGCTACCAACATACAGAGCAATATCCCTTTTCATCCCAGGCCACCAGTACTTGTAGCGAAGATCCTGGTACATCTTGTCCGCACCGGGATGAATGGAATATCGGGATTTGTGGGCTTCGTTCATGATGATCTTTCGCAAATCTGTCCTCCTCGGAACCCAGATTCGGTCCAGATAATAGAATATTCCGTTGGCTTTGCTCACGAGTTGAGTTCCATCATGATGGATTCGTTCTTTCTTCAACGTGCACTCGTTAAAGCAAGCGTGTTGTGCTTCGCGGATGAGAGCTTCGAGGTTATACTGAGCCTGGATGTTTCGAACCCCTATCACGTAATTCTTTCTGCTGAGGGCGTCTGCAACTACATTTGCCTTGCCTGGGTGATAACGGATCTCACAGTCGTAATCGTTGAGAAGTTCTACCCATCGGCGTTGACGCATATTGAGTTCTCTCTGGTTAAAGATATGTTGTAGGCTCTTGTGATCGGTGAAGATCGTGCACTTTGTACCATACAGGTAGTGTCGCCAAATCTTTAAGGCAAAGACAACTGCGCCTAGCTCGAGGTCATGGGTTGTATAATTCTTCTCGTGGATTTTGAGCTGTCGAGATGCGTAGGCTATAACCTTGTCTCGTTGCATGAGAACACAGCCAAGTCCAAGGTTTGAAGCATCACAATAGACAACGAAGTCATCGCTTCCGTCCGGCAGTGTAAGAACTGGTGCATGGCACAGCATGTGTTTAAGGGTTTGGAAAGCAGTCTCCTGCGCGGTTCCCCACACAAAAGGCTTGTCTTTATGAGTAAGGGAGGTAAGCGGTACAGCAATCTTTGAGAATCCTTCGATGAATCGCCGGTAGTACCCAGCTAATCCGAGGAAAGAGCGAACTTCTGACGGATTCTTTGGCGTAACCCATCCCTTGACTGCCTCAATCTTTGCAGGATCAACGTGTATACCCTGACTATTCACGATGTGACCCAGAAATTGAACCTCCTCCAACCAGAATTCGCACTTGGAGAACTTGGCGTAGAGTTGGTTTCCCTGAAGCAACTCGAGAACCAATCGCAAATGCTGCGCATGTTCGGCCCTCGATCTGGAATAGATCAGGACATCGTCGATAAATACAATGACAAAGCGGTCTAAGAATGGCTTACACACGCGATTCATCAGATCCATGAAGACCGCGGGTGCGTTGGTCAAACCAAAAGGCATGACAACAAATTCGTAGTGGCCGTATCTGGTTCGAAAGGCGGTTTTGGGTATATCTTCCTCTTGAATCCGCAACTGATGGTAGCCTGATCGTAGATCAATCTTGGAGAAACACTGAGCACCTTGTAATTGGTCAAACAGGTCATCGATTCTTGGTAAGGGGTATCGGTTCTTGATGGTCAGCTTGTTCAATTCCCGGTAATCGATGCACATCCGGAACGACCCGTCCTTCTTTTTGACAAAAAGGACTGGCGCGCCCCATGGAGAAGTGCTCGGGCGAATGAAGCCTTTTTCAAGTAATTCTTGGAGTTGGTTCGAGAGTTCTCGCATCTCAGATGGAGCGAGTCGATACGGAGCTTTGGCTACTGGGTTGGCTCCTGGAATAAGGTCGATTCGAAAGTCGATATCACGACTTGGAGGTAATCCAGGAAGATCATCAGGGAACACCTGAGGAAATTCTCGGACAACAGGAACATCATTGACTTCAACTTTCTTTTTCTGGTCCGTCTCTGCTACAACAATGTTGGCCAAGAAGGCTCGATATTCCTTGCGGAGATATTTGCGAGCTTGAAGACAGGACATGAGCTTGAGATCTTTCGCAGTAGTTTCACCATAAACACATAGAACATCACCACTAGCTAGCACAAAACGAATCATCTTATCAGCACACACAACTTCAGCATGGTTTTCACGAAGAAAGTCCATGCCTACTATGACATCGAAACTTCCGAGCTGCATTGGAATGAGATTAATCGGGAATATATGATTGTTGAGCTTGAGAGTACAATCACGGAGCACGGAATTGACAGCAATGGTTCTTCCGGTAGCGACTTCTACTTCGAAGGGTGTCGAAAGATAAGAGCGCTTACGTCTAAGAAGCTTCTCAAATTCAAATGCCACAAAGCAGTTATCGGCTCCAGTATCAAACAAACATGATGCATATATACCATTCACAAGGAACGTACCATTGACCACGTTGTTGTCAGCTTGAGCCTGACGTGCATTGATGTTGAAGGTTCTGGCGTGAGCTGTTTGCTGTTGAGGCTGTTGTTGTTGTTGCTGTGGTTGTTGAGCTTCTTGTTTCACCACCCTGTTCGGGCACCGGTTTGCGAAGTGGTTAGGGTCACCACATGCAAAGCAGGTCCGAACATTGTTTGCTGGGGCCTGTGCAGCTTGAGGAGCTTGAGGAGCAGGGAGTAGAGCTTGGTTGACAGCGACTTGAGCTTGAGCTTGACGGGGACCATAGCGACAACTTGCAGTGAAATGGCCGTAGACATTACAGTGGGCACAGAATCGGCAGGCCACACCCACCGGGTGATGATAGGAACATGTAGCACATAGTGGGTGGGGGCCGGTGTACGCACGCTTTGCCGGCGGCGCATTGATCACTGGCGCTGAACGCTGTGGCTGTTGTTGCTGCGCGGGTACAGACTGTAGGGGAGTAGCAGTGGTTGCGGCAGCGCAACTCTTCTTCTTTCTTCTCCTTGAGGACTTGGAGGCTTGAGCGGTAGGGTTGTCGGTTGATGCAGTAGTAACTTGATGCAACGATTTGGATGGCTTATCCCAGACACCAGCTTTAACTCGCTTGTCGTTAATCTCGGCAGCGAGTAGGTAGGTTTCCTCGATCGTTGCGGGTTTGGCGGCGTGAACAAAATCTGCGACACAATCCGGAAGAGCACGGATGTATTTCTTGATGGTCATGTCAGAAGTCTTGACCTGGTCGGGACATATGATACTTAATTGCTTGAAACGGGCGGTGAGACCAGCATTGTCTCCCTCCTTTTGCTTGATGCTCCAGAACTCATCCTCCAACTTTTGGCGTTCGTGGGGAGGACAGAACTCGTCCATCATGATCGCTTTCAATTCCTTCCACGTCAGCTCGTATGCAGCGTCGTTCCCGCGCTTGTTCCTTTCTGCGGTCCACCAGTCCAAAGCTCGCGACTGGAAGACACCGGTAGCATTGAGAGTACGGAGATGATCTGGGCATCCGCTTTGACGAAGGGTAACTTCCACAGAGTCAAACCAATGAAACAGAGCCGTAGGGCCATCTTCACCGGTAAACTCTTTTGGCCCACATGCCTTGAATTGTTTGAAGCTAAAAGTAGCTTTGTTGGAGTCTTTGGGCGTGAGGGTTCGGGATTCCTCAGATGACTTGCTTGCGTTCTCGAATACTTCACTCACGGCCTTTGCTACTGTTTTAGAGAGGATAGCAGCAAGACGGCGATCCCTCTTCTCCCGACGAGTAAGACGTTGACGAGGCCTTGATGATGACGACATGGTCTGCAATAGACATCGCCATAGGGCTCAACACAACGAATTCGAATCTCGCACGTCTTAGTTTACTAAAGCTTAGAATCACGTCGCATCTCACGTCACGTAACACATATAAACACATAAACACATAATCACAGAGACACATAAGCACAGAAGCAACTAAAGCACAGAAGCAATTAAGCAAATAGAGCACTTGATTTTCTAAACACGTACGAAATTTTATCACAGAAGCAGTCAGAAAACAGAAACCTATATCCACATGTCGAGTGTCGTTTGTTTTGCATATCGGATAGCATCACATTGTATCGTCTAACTTAGTCGTATAGCGTAGCCTAGCACACTGGTTTCGTTTAGATCACCTCTCCAGAGATTTGAATCAAGATAGGATAGCAACAAAAGTCACGCTGATTGATAGCAAATGGGGCAATCAACAAATCTTAAAGTACGTAAACAGGTAAATCATATAAAAATCAACAAAGCAACACTCAAAATTGGAGAATGGATTGTCTGCGGCTACTAAACTTTGACTAACCATGGCAATTTAACTATTCACAGTTGACTTGTCGTCACTTTCGACTCTAGGGGACATGTTTCTACCTCGATTCTTGGGCATTATGCATGCGCATTCTAGGCCATACTCATGAGTTCAGGTCGTTGGAGTCCGTCAATTGCTTTGGCGAGATAAAATAAAATCGGAAAAACTGCCAAGGTTAGGGTTTCACCCCTAGCTTAGCAATTTCTTCCTTGTTTTAAGAAAATTTAGAGGAAGTTTTCATCAATTTATGGGTTTCAGCCCCGAATTTGGTATAACTTTCCCCCGTTTTGTTAGAAAATCGCACAAAATAATCGACAAAATTTTGTAATTTAGGCAGGAATTTGCGGGTTTCACTCCTAATCCTGTCCAAATTACAAAATTTGGCTCGGAGTTCGGATGTAATGATAGAATAGAAGAAAACAACATAAAATAAGCACATAAACTTAGTCTCTTGGTTCCTAACTATAGTCTAGGTTTCTAGGACAGCGATCCGGACTAGATCGTGTCTAACCTAATTCCCTATAGTTATGGCTCTGATACCAATCTGTCACACCCCAACCGATGGCGGAATCATCGGGGCGCGGCACTGAGCGAAACAGATTGTTCAGAAGTTTCCACAACAACTACCATACGATTCAGTTATATAACACGTCCCATACCGTGCCCCAAATAATATTAAGTTATCATAGAAATCAGCTAAACAATATGGGAACTATTTCGACAACTCAGATTCTTAATTATTACAGACCAAAAGTAAATATTGTTTCAAGTCTTCTAGACGCCTATCCGTAAATCTTACTGACTACAGGTGCCAGTACAAGATCTACAGATAATTATGGCCCTGGAGCAGGTACGTGGACACTGTCCTAAGGTCACTGGCTCCTAGAGGATTATTATTGCCTCGCTGCCCTAGCACGCTAGTAGCTTAAACACCTGTCACATACGTTAAAATAAAAGTCAATACATATAATGTAAAGGTGAGTACACAAGTTTGATATAGCATATAGAGTTCGAATAATTTACGCATAACCAAGCACGTACACAAGGGCAAACGATGCATGTAAATTATCAACATGGGACCATCGGTACCAACGACTTCGGGTTGACTGTCCGAGACAGTTCGCAATACATGATTACCACCGTAATCCATGCAAGTAATTGTCCTTAGCAACCCCCGTGTGAACGGGTGCTGAGTCCAAACTATAGTACTACGTTGCTAAAGCAGGTAGATAGCACTCCACGTGTAAACATAATAAACAGCAATCATTTAGACAAGTAATACATGCAAGTAGGTTAGCGTTCAAATAGTTTGAGTTGTTTGTGAATTTGATAGATTACGTATGTAACACCCAAAAGTGCTGAAAGCAAAAAGGGATCGAGTATACTCACAGTGATTGATCGTGGATTGAAGGGAGCACTGAGAATAGGTTAGCCTGAATAGTTCGATAACACAACGATGAGTAACGCGGAAAAAGTAAACAATGTACTTGGATCGAGTAGGCCATTCGATCGGACAGCAGTTCGGTCGAGTGGGCTGTTCGATTGGTTTGAAAGTCCGTTCGAACATCCATTCGATCGGCCGGCTGGCTCGATCGGCTGGTTCCTTCAAGTGGATTGTTTCTTCCTTTGATGAGAAGGATGTGTTTGTGTATGATGGTTGTACTACCTTTCAAGTTGGTCGATCGAACAGTTGTTCGATCGGTTAGCCCAACCGATCGGTTAGCATTACAGACTTGGCAAGATGTCACTCGATCGGTCAGCATGTTCGATCGGGTGACATTCCAATGTTTCAAAAAGTCTAAGTGCTTTAAAGTATAGTATCTCATGATCCGAGCAGTAATGATTACAATCGAGTGGCGTAGTCGATCGAACAGTACCTCGTCAATACTACACTTTGTGAGTTGGTGGGTCTAAGTGCTAGTCGATCGGTTAGCCTAACCGATCGGCTGGCATAGTCGTCCGGTTGGGCTGTTCGATTCGAACAGCCTAGCCGTTCGGTCAGCTTCTCGATTTGGTTAACTTATCACCTAACACTTGGTTATTCCCGTTACTTGGTGTGATTTGGAGATATTTTGACTACGAGTTGAACCACGAAACTGAAGTCCCTACTTAGTCTACTGACTCGAGCAGGAATCACCCAAACTCGGTCAGAAACGGTTTGGAACCTAAGTTTAACATTTAACCCGGAATCGGTATATCTCGTGGTAAAGACCCGAATCTTGAACCATGTGTTTGTTTAGATTGATTGTAAGTCGGTTCAAGTCTCGTTTTCACCTTTTTGAGTGTAAAAGAGTTGAAAGATAGATGAAAACCCATCTTCCAATCCTTTTTCACCGTGAAATGTTAAGATCTATGGAAGATTTTAGGTTATTGATGCGGAAATCGGTTAGATCTAGCTTATTCATGGTTGAATGAAGTCAAGAACATGAAGTTCTTGATGAACACCAAGAACACCATGATGACATCACTCAAGAACACCTAGATCTTGGTGATTTCATGGATGAAATTCAGATTTTGAAAGATAGAAAGATGGAGAATCGATTAATGAACAAAAACGTACAAAGATTGGAACGAAATACTTACCGGTTTGAGAGAAATCTTGGATTTAGTGAGAAAAAGTGGCTGGTCGGTCAGAGCTTTTCCAAAAGTGGAAAGTTTGACAAAGACAGCCCTATTTATAGGCTTCCAAAAGAGGAAAGGTCAGCTGATCGAACAGCATTCCTGATCGAGTAGCTGTCCGATCGAACAGTCCTGTTCGATCGGCTAGCCTGTTCGATCAGGTTGCCCTGTTCGATCGGCTAGCCTGTTCGATCAGGTTGCCCTGTTCGAACGGCTTACCTGATTTTGAGTGTCTCGCGACGATTTTCGATATTTCGAGTTCGATGAACGATGATTTGAGGATGATAGAATTCCTAATCAAATTACTTTTAGTCCCAACTGCTATATCCAACATACAAGCATCCCTACAACTTGTTTCCAAAGTCGGTTTCGATTGAGTTTGATTCACCTTCGAGTCTTGATTGATTTGATTGATTCACCACACACTTTAACATAAAAGTAAACATGCACAAATAACACATAAGGCACACACACACACGTATAAAAAGTACTAAAATCCCCACACTTGCGTTTGATGATTGATTTGATTAGCTTGATTATTGATTGACTAACTTTATTGCGTTGTTACTTCCTATCACTCACAGTCGGTCGCTGATTCTCAGTTCGATTATCGGTCGATTAGTTTAATTATACAACACTTACTCCAAATAATACGAAAATCAAAATGAAACTAAAATGAAATTAATCTTTAATTCCAATAACAGTCAACACTTGACTTTGACTTTGACTTTTGGAAAACACGGGGTGTTACATTTCATACCGTTTAAGTATTTGTACATGTATTTCACCCCCGAGAGTTATAAAACCAAAAACAGTTAAAGAAAAGGGGGAGCATGAACTCACAACTTTGCGTTCCTTGCGTCGTAAACTTCACCGGATTTGCTTAGCTAGCGTCGTGACCTAAACGTGTTTTATTAACGTTAGTCACTAGACTTGTGTCGTGCAAGTACAAGTCACTATCTTTTGTGTACATATTCTTGTGTTAAAAATAAGTTATATTTTTAACTAAGTGTCTTACTTATATTATTTTCTCGAAATTAAATATAAGTATTTTGTATTTTGCACTTTGCACCCGAATTATATATTTTGTCTAAATATGTTGTATGTGTATTTGCAAGTCCTAATACACTATCCCGTATTGTACATACCACATACATTTAGCACAAAGTTTAGTAATCAACAAATATATATATTTTTCCTCAGATAACATACTCGACATTTAGACACGCAAATTACAACTTATGTCATTTCAACTTAAATATCCAAAAATGGGCTGTTTTCGAGCATTTTAATAAAATAGTTAACTTATTCCAAAAATTTCCAAATTTTTACAGAATATCCTGAGCGATCCAAATATTATTGTGTAAAAATATCGGGGTTCAGTTCATTTCCAATATTTTATAAAAATTCATTTTCCGGACTGAAATCAGATTCATTATTTTCTGACTGCAGCCCACGGAATAATTCATTAAAAATTCATTGTAAGTTGGATTGATGAAATTCCAGTGGGACAATTACTACGACATCAGTGTCCATCTACAGTACCAACTTCATGATCTAATCCTACCCAGGTTTTAAGTTATGACTGAAAATATAAGACCCATTTATTGCTGTAAAAACTCAGCTTCAGTTGCTGTTACAAATCGGGTCTTTAAAAATAGTAAACGAAGTTCAAAAATTATGGTTCCAGTGCCATTAGAACCGTATTTCATAATACATAAATCTAGACTTCAGAAAATACATTTTTTGTTAAGTTACGGTCTGGTTACAGCCAACTGAAGTTGGCTTTAAAAACCAACCAGCTTTCTGTTTCCGCTTTCAACTTTCTAATCTGTGTTTGATTGATTCCGTTAACATGTTTAGTGATCACAACAACATCAAACATCAATATTAACAAGTAGACCGGCAAGTAATCAGCAACATAATCAACATATAATCACAACAACACAAGATTTACATCATTTACCCAAATAACTTCTCTTTATCCATCTTTATTCCATATGTTCAAGACTTTAGTGCAAGTTCTTTAGTGTTTCATAATTTTAATCATTAAATCTCCTATTAACCACTTACATAACATGAAGAATGAACGGATCTAAATTCTTACCACTAGCTCAAGGCTAGGGAAGTTCGGGAGTAGAAGTGATGGTTAATAGCGAATGGAGAAGGTCCTTCGAGATCCGTTGCTTGCAACCTTCTTAGATAGGCTCCATACACCTTAGAGCACCCTTGAATAGTCTTGTAATGGATTAAAAATGGAGGTGATTGTATGGATGGGGGTGGCCGTGAGTTATGGAAGAGGAGGGAGGAGGTTTTGTGAGTTGGTAAGTGTTGGAGTGATGAGGGATATAACCTTGGGGTTTTTATGGACTAACCTCCAACACTAATTTACTCATTGGTCCATATGTCCAATATCAAGGAAACATGATCTATTTTATTAATCAAGAAAATCTAAAGTGTGGGGGCCCATGTAATCGGCCATTACATGGGGGAAGGGGTATAGTTACATCTCAATTGGATGTTGCAAGCTTTAGTTAGTGTTAAATGTTAAATATCAAGTATCTAATTAGTTATATTAGTTACTAGATATTTTAGTGGGTGACAAAGTGTTCGGGGATTATAACTAGCTTAGAAATGATAAAACAAGGTTTCTAATAATATTTTAGTGTTCCGGTAGTGTTCGGTTGTTCGGTTAGATACCGGTTCGTTGAAGTGCTAAATTGCACCGTTTAGTATTTTTTATGTCCCCTTTTGTAACCCTTTTAATTCCCGACACTTAGGAAATATTATGGATGATAAACCATGAATTCTGCACAATATATTAAGGTTAAAATGCTGAATTATGGCTGATTATAGCTGAATTTAATAAAATTCTGCACTTAAAGTGTGTTTCGGGTGCTTTTTAGTGCGTATTTAAGCTTTCGAATGGTATATATGTAAACCCTTGTATGTATTCTTGGGTTTTAATGTATTCTTGTTGTTGGACCCATGCCTAGGCCTCAATTCTAATGTCTGACTGCTTTCTGCAGTTTTGTTGATACATTGTGTCTTACCGGTGAGTTTACTAATTTCTGACGCAACGCTCTCGTTTATGCATAAAGCAATATTTTGTAGTATAAAACGTGCATGAATTCACTTGCATGGAATTCAGAAACTTATTTGTCTTGTAAACTAGATCATGTACGTTCATTAAAGCACAAATAATTGTTCATTTAGTATACGGAATGTACGGAAAAGTGACGGTTGTCACAGAATGTACACTAATGATATCTGTAAACGGGTAAATGCGAGACTGTGAGAGCTCAGGCTAGAACTTCCATTCGTACAAAGAGATGACGGCTCCTCTTTAGGTGTGTCCCGTTTGGGGATCTTTTCTTCAAGCACATGATTAGCATTTTTCAATGTTTCATCATTTTTTGTACTGAGGGCTGGCTTTAAGATTAAAGCTTTTGCAAAGTATTATACGAGGACTAGGCTATTGCTCCAGCAAAATCAGAAGTCCTGGTATAATACCCCAGATATCACCACGCACAAAGACCTAGTATGTCAGAAATAGAAAATATTTCAAACAAGATTTCGGGGGTTACCCATATATCCGAGAGATGTTCCCCACAAGATAAGTAAGTATTTGAATTTAGGTTTATATCTCGAAAACAATCTACTAAATGAGTAAAAACCTACTGGTATATCCGCAGTGAGACCGTTTATCACATTTCACTTTTCATTTCTTTAGCGTGCTGTGATAGTCCACTGATGTACTATCATTTCCTCTTTTTCACAACAAACTCATTTTTGAATTTTTCGATGTTTTTGGATTTTTCTAATTTTATCATGTTTTTGGATTTTTCAAATTTTCGAAATTTCTAAAAGTTTTTACTCCCCCTAAAATCAAAATATATTTCAATTTTGATTTTCTGGGAAAATTTGAAAACAAACTGTACAAGAAACGACAACTGTTGTGAATTGCTTCAATTCGCCATTCACTCGACATAAACAATCAGAACTCCCCCTTACAACAAACTATATTCCCATTAGGATTTCAAAACACTTAAGTTTGTTTTAATCAAAATGGTTTTTCCGGAAAATAAGTTTTGTTGATTTTACCACTTGTAAGATTGGGGTTTAGTTCATCATTTTGTTCTATCAACAGCTTATGAATGAATCCCCTTTTTCAACCACTAGAATGAAAGTTAAATCAAGTTCAACTTAATGACCTTGATTAACTACAAGTAGGTGACAACCCACTTTTCTACCACTTGTAAGTTTACTCAAACAAACACATTCAAGAATGATGCCGATTCCTGCTCCACGATTACCAACTTGGGAGCTCCGGGAAGTTAGGATTTTAAGTAAAGAATACAGACACCCAAGCCTGACCAACTTTGGGTGCGACCTTCTCAGTTTCAACCGGGGTTTCAACATTTCTTTTCTCTTCATAAAAATCTTTTACCCCTTTGGCCTTCCCATTGACCATTTTCCCAAAAATATGTTTCACTTTCCCATTGAACGCTTTCTCGACATCAAATTTTTTTTTCAGAAAAGAATTGATTCGAGATTTCAACTTTCCCAACTTTTTGTTTAAAATTTTCAGTCCTCAATGGTGGAAAATTGACATCATCCATTGGAGGAACTGAATTCTCACTTTTAACATCAACTTGTGGCTCCTCTGATTTTGTGGAATCAGATTCATTGCCAGATTTCACATCAGATTTCTTAATAACCCATGTTTGGTTGTCAAGATTTCCCCTTCGTTTGTAAAACCTTTTTGAACACTCTCCAACTTCATATGTTGAGTTTTTGAAAATTTTGAATTTTTCAGTTGGTGGTTTGGTTTTATCAACAACTTTTTCTTTCAATTTAGAAACAACTTCCTGTTTTGTGTTGGTTGCCTTTGGACAGTTCCAGGCAATGTGACCAACTTCTTGACATCTATAACAGGTTCTTGTTTCCTTCCTCTGATAAGCTCCATTCTTCATTCCCTCTTGCCTTTTCGCAAGGAATTCTTGATTCGATTGCTTCCAAAATGAGCTCTTTTCTTCTTCCTCAGAACTGGACCCTGAAACAAATACAGTTTTTGGTTTAAAATTTTTCATATTTTTATGATTTTCTGCATCAAAACCCAATCCTTTCTTTTTAAAATTACCGTTATGGTTTGGTTTCTTTTGAAAACCAAAACCAGAACCGTAACCCTTTTTCTTGTTCAATCTCTGTTGAACTCTTGAAGTGTATTTTTTAGGTTTTTCAGTAAGATTCAAATCTTTTATTTCAGAAACATTAATTTATGTTAATTTGAAAACCTTTTTGATCATTTTAATTTTAACACTTCTTATTGGAAATTCCTCATCAGAATATAATTTGTCTGAATCATTCAAAGTATATGCCACTTGTAGGACCGGTTTTGACGCCGTTCGATTGCGTAACGAACGTTTCACGTGCGGAATCCGTGAACGTACGTGACCGAACACACAATAACGTACTACTAATCGTGATTTATTGAAAGATGTGACAAATCCGGTACACGAATCACGATTACAACCACTTTCTCTCTCTAGACTTTCTCTCTCTAGAAGTCTTCTCCTTCAATCTTCACTAAAAGTCTTACTAACTCATGACATAAACTCCTATTTATAGGTGAAGGCATTTTAATGAGATTTCTCATTAATTACAAGTTTGCCACCTTGCCTTTTAACTAGATATGACATTTATAAAGACTTGATTTCTTCGTTATCTCGCTACGGCTCGGATTGACGAAGGCGATAGACATTCGTGCACTAACAATCTCCCCCTTGGATATTGCCGCAGTCAATCCGTAGTGAAACTCGTAGCAACTTGTCTTTCTCTCTCTCTTGAGTCTTCTTGGTTGAACAGAATCCCGGTGGATCTGTCTTCAGCTTCCATTGCTCTCTTTCTTCAGGCTCTTCAGGCTCCCCCTTTCGTCAAGCTTCCGTGCTTTTGGGATCGACGCCTAGCTTTCCGAATCAACAAATAAAAAACCTGCACATCTCAACCTCTCTATTACAAACCAACAATGTTGTGATTCAACTTAATGAATCAACTAAACATTTGAGACTCATCTTTCACATTTAAAATTTAACAAAATTTGAAACATTCCAAATTCTGATTCAAATTAATGAATCATCTTAAACATTTCAAACCATTTAACCAACCTGTCTGTTCATCATGTTTAGCCTTTGAGATTTTGAATATCAGCTCTCCAACATCAGTTGTCGAAAATCTTTTTGGATTTTATATACTATGAAACATAAATGCAACAGCAGAAATTAAATGCAGAAATGAAATATGTACAAACATATTTTTGTGAGTTTGTGCAAGAGGATCATATCAGTTTTTGAGACACATCACACGCACCATTAAGCTTTTAGACATTTTAAGTTCTAAACGATTCACGTTGATTGACGATATAGTTGTCCTCTTAAATTTTCATACAATTTTCAATTTATTCAGGATACTATTTAAGTGTTTTATGAACTTAGTTCGATTCATGTGTCCCACCTCTTGAATATACTCCTGTATCCAGAATCCCAATATTCAGTCTTACAGGCAAGAATACTACAATGATATCTGTACATAAATTAGGGGTTAAATGCGAGAACTGAGGGATCTCAGGTCAGAACTTCCGTTCAGCAGAGAGATATCAGCTTCGACTTAGCAGTGTGTCCCCTTTAGAGGATCTTTTCAGCTACAACAGATGATTATCAATTTTATTGTCTAATCAGCTGAGGGCTTTATGCTATGTTTCAAGCATTTTGCGGAAAGTATTAGCCAAGGACTAGGTCAGAACTACCGTTCAGCAAAAGTCCCGGAATAATACCCCAGACATCATAGAGTATAAACACCTAGTATATCAGAATACGAGACCTTTCAAACGAGATTTCAGGGGTTACCTATATATCCAAGTAGTGTTCCCCACGAATTTCACAAGTTTGAAATTTTAGGTTTATATCCCGAATAAATCTACTAAATGTACAAAAACCTATCGTCACATCATTAGTGAGACCATTTATTACATTTGACATTACATTTCTTTAGCGTGCTGTGATTGTCCACTGATTTACAATCATTTCCTCTTTTTCACAACAAAACTCATTTTTAAATTTTCAATGTTTTTGACATTTTCAAATTTTCTAATTTTTTTTAAAATTTTTCTCCCCCTAAAATCAAAATATGTTTCAATTTTGATTTTCTGGGAAAATTTGAAACAAACTGTACAAGGAAAATGACAACATGATGAGAATTGCTTCAATTCTCCATCCACTTGGCGTAAACAATCAGAACTCCCCCTGACAATAAACTATTTTCCCATTATGATTTCAAAACACTTAAGTTTGTTTTAATCAAAATGGTTTTTCCGGAAAATTAGTTTTGTGTGTTGTTTCATAAACACGGGGTTTCATCACCTTATTCTTCAAATTACCACTTGTAGGAAAGATGAATCAAGTACAACTTAATGTCCTTGATTTATCTTTTGAAAGTCGAAATATCACCGAAGTGAATTTCTCAAGAAATGTGCCGATTCCTACTCCCCAATTACCAACCTGGGAGTTCCGGCAAGTCAGGTTTTTCTATTTGAATAGTTTCACCCAAGCCTGACTATCCTTAGGTGATTTTGAATTCTTCTTCAACATGGTGGAAAGTTTGTATCATCCATTGTTAAACCTGAATTCTCAGATTTTACCTCAACAACTGGCTCTTCTGGCTTTAACGAACCAGAATCATTGCCTGAATATGGCTTGTCTGACTTTGATGAGCCAGATTCATCGCCGACATGTGGCTCCTTTGTTTCCGAAGAAACAGATTCATTGCCACAAAATGTTACCTTCTTCTTGTCCTCTTTTGTCCTCAGATTTGCATCTGACGAATTCGGTTTACTTGACTTTGTTGTCGAGTGAATCGATTCATCAGCACTCTTATTCGATCTGTCGGGTGAACCCGAGGACAAAATCTTCTCTAGATATTCTCTGGCCTTCTTCCTCTTCTTTCGCACTTTGTATTTTTGCCCCTGAGAAAGCTTCACTTTCGTTTCTTGAACTTTAGGTTTTTGAACCTTCTGTTCTTTGACTTTCTGTTCTGAAACTTTCAGTTCCTTGGGCTTGACAGTGACTGGTTTCTTTGCCAATTTCTGAGAATTAACCCACAATCTTTCATTTGATCTCCTTGGGCAATCCCTGACAATGTGACCTTTGATTTGACAGTTATAGCATCTTCTCGTCTCATAGCTCCAATTCTGGCAGTTAACAGCAATGTGTCCTTGATAGCCGCATCGGTAACACACTCTGTTATCATACCAATCACCATTTTCAGTCCAAACACTCAAATCATAACACTGTTTGGCTTGGTGATACTCCTTTCTTCTCTTGATTGCTGGGTTTGACTTTTGAGCACTGTGGTCCGACCTGCACCACTTATTTCCAACAATTTTTGAGTTTTCGTTTTTCAATTTTTGTGATTTTTGATTGCGATTGGATGATTGATCTGATGAGCTTTTATTTTTGTTTTGAACATTTTTCGACTTTTTAACAATTTGTTTTTGTTCAACAATCTTCTTAACAGGTTTTTTCTTTGAGCATTCACCTATTTCAGTAGATTGCAAAACAGTATTTTTGAATTTTTCTTTTAATTCTAAAAACAATTTTTGTTTTTCAATTTTTTCATTTTCATCATCAGATTTCTCATCACAATCTTCAACTTTGACATTGTCAAAGTTTGTGACATTGTCACTTATTGGAACAGAATTGATCGGTTTTGGACATGAAATATTCACATACGCTGAAGAAATCACAAAACCATTCAATTTATTTTCAAGCTCGTTGATTTTCTTTCAAGCTTGCTCTCCTTCTCTTTCAAGTCGAATAATCTTCTGAAGATGAGAATTTATCATTTTTTGCTTTTCGATGTTATTTTTACTGAACACATCTCTCCCATCTTCAAGAATTTTTATTTGACTTTGAAAATCTTTTTCAATTTTTACTTTTTCAATTTCTGAATTTTTTATTTGAATTTTCAAAACATTTTTTGAATTTTTAAGATTTTTGTTTTCTAATGTCAAACTCTCTAAATCCCTCAAGAGTTTGCCATTTTCAGATTTTAGATTTTCATAGTTTGAGCACTTCTCGATTGTTTTTACAGCTTCAGCTTTCGTCTCCACCTTGATAGCTGAAATTTCTTTAACCTGCTCTTCTTCCTGAACAATTTCCTTAGATTTGACTTTTGCTTCATCAATTTCTACATTACTATTCTTTTGAAGTTCATGTTCTCGCTCTTTAATCTTCTCGATAAACAAGCTCAAATTCACGTCTAAGTATATCTTCTTTAAATCTGACAAATATGTTCTCCACCTATCATCCGGTAAAACATTTCCCAATTTGTCAACCCATTCCTCATTAGTCTTTGTTATCTTCAATCTCACCATCTCCCAATACAACTCGATATACCTTTTAATCAATTCATTAATTGATTCTCCATCGATACCTGAAAAATTATTGAACTTGTTCAGTGCAGTATAAATTTCAGAATCCATCTTTGTAATGAGAAATACACAGCAACAGATTTTCTATCGATTCAAAAAAATTTCACACAAACAAAAATCTGATGAATATCCGATTGATGAAAATCCGGTGACAACAAATCGAGTGAAGATTCGCTTGTGAGTGTATCCGATTCTCAACAAATCACCTTGAATCACAAGAAAACAAACAAACAATCAGTTTAAAACTGAACTGAATCTGTCAAAGTGTGTTGATGGACTTGATCTAGAACTCGTGTCGAAGATCCGCGAACACGTTCCAATACAAAAATGAATGAATGCACACTTTTCAAAAAAAAATCAAGTCACACGGGCCGATGGAACAATTAAACGAATCAAATGCAAATTTGGGCTTTTCAACCTAGTGGGCTTTCTCAATTTTGAGCCACTGAAATCACTATTTCAAGCTATTTATGCCGACATCCCTTTTATTTTTTAAACAAAAACCACTAAATGGAATAAAGTTTGGCCAACAAAAGGTAGTGGGTTGATTTAATATTGGGCCTTCACTATGACTCAAACAACCTAGTGGGGTGATGATTTAAAACAACAACAAATCAGTTTAGTGGGGCGGTGAAAAAAAAAACATATAATAGGACCTCATTCAGTAACACAGATCGGTGCATATTCTTCAATCAACCAAACCTTGATTGGGCCTTTGTTTATAAGCACATGCATGTTATGAACATCAATTAAGAATGACTAGACCACCCAATCCACTAACCAAGTAGCCGACAACTTCGTAGATCACACAATCATTTAATCACAAATTCACATGCATTTCAATTAAGATCCGACAAACTGACCAAAGCTAATTGGGCCTCACATGTGAAATGAGTCGGTGACCAAGTGGGCGGTGAACAAAGCTAAACAAAACACACCAACAGACACATGAAGTTTGTGGAGTTTCGATTGAACCGATAATCTCTAAAAAATTATTATATCACAAGCAAACTGACATGCACACTTTATCCTATCACATGCTTTTCGGCCGACAACAACTTATGATTACTTTGATTTTATTGGACCACAAACTCACAACAAGTCTTGCTGATTGGCCGATCCTTTCTATATCATTTTAATTTGATCTCTTGTTTAGTGGACATTTCTTTTAATACAAGAACAATTTCGGACACAATCACATGCACCTACACCCTGCTATTATCTCATTGGACCTAACTCTTATAGCAATTAATTTGACTTGACAATTTTGAATCACTTTCAAACAGTCATCATGTTTCAAACGGTCAAATTAATTTTCAAACGATATCTCAAACGGTGAACCACGGTTTCAAACGGATATCATTTCAAACGATATCGTCAAACGGAAGTAACCTTTCAAACGACAGAACCAGTTTTTCAAACGATAGGACAGTGTTTTCAAACGGTCAGACAATTTTCAAGCGATGCGAAGCATATTTCAAACGATAGGACCTCTTTCAAACGGTATGGTGTCAGTTTCAAACGGACACGACATTTTCAAACGGCCAGACGCTGGTTTCAAACGAACTGCGGACCGAAAAACTCGAATATCTCCTAAACGGCTTGGAATTTCGATCTGAAACTTGGTAGGGTTTTAGATCAGATGTTTTCGCACCACATATCAAAAAATCAACTGATTCGGACCGTGGAAACCTGTTCAATTTGACAAAAAACAGTAAAAACGTGAAAAATATGAAAAAAATGAAGAAATGGATGTAATTCAGATCTAAAATCGTTGAATTCTGGTACGAATCAATGTGTTTGATCCTGCAATCGAGCTCCTAGCTCTGATACCAATTGTAGGACCGGTTTTGACGCCGTTCGATTGCGTAACGAACGTTTCACGTGCGGAATCCGTGAACGTACGTGACCGAACACACAATAACGTACTACTAATCGTGATTTATTGAAAGATGTGACAAATCCGGTACACGAATCACGATTACAACCACTTTCTCTCTCTAGACTTTCTCTCTCTAGAAGTCTTCTCCTTCAATCTTCACTAAAAGTCTTACTAACTCATGACATAAACTCCTATTTATAGGTCAAGGCATTTTAATGAGATTTCTCATTAATTACAAGTTTGCCACCTTGCCTTTTAACTAGATATGACATTTATAAAGACTTGATTTCTTCGTTATCTCGCTACGGCTCGGATTGACGAAGGCGATAGACATTCGTGCACTAACACCACTTTGATTGGTTCGTCATTCAAATTAGATTTTGATAACAAGAATTCTTTATTGTAAACCCGTTTGACCGACGATTTTGGACTGTTGACCGACGAACTCGAACTCTCTGATTCGGACTTTGACCCTGACTCCTCATCTTTATCCAACACCTGATCGACCACCTTCCCAGATCGGAGGCGGACACTTGTTATAACTGACATTCTGTTTCTTACCAGTATCCTTCTCTTTCGGCTTCTCATCTTGAAAAGCTTCAAGACCTGCAACAGTTGGATAAATTCTGTCAATCAAATAATCAAAACTGGAATAACTTTGTAACAACCGTCTGATTCTTTCATTTTCTATCTTTTCTGTTTCCAACTCTTGCTTCAGCTTTGCACATTCTTCAATGTAATAATTGATGGCTTTTTGCTTTGTCATCATCACAGCATTCATCATTGTCAACACATCTTCTCTTTCAGAATTTGTCTTTTGTAGACCGGTTACCGTTCTGTTCAATACATCATATGATCCTTTCACGTAATTGATATCGAACAATAACTTTTCTTTCATCTTTTCAAGCTCAACCAACTTGTCATCTTTTTCTTGACATTGCTTGCAAGATTCCAAACATTTAAGACATAGTTTGATAACTTCAACAATCTTTTCTACTTCAATTATCTTCTCTACTTCAACAACTTTCTCAACTTCAATCACCTTCTCAGTGACTTTAACTTCTTCACACTTTTCATTTGTTTCAGCAACATTCACACATTTCATCCTTTTCTGTTCTTTTGCTGCTCGTCTCTCCTTCAGCTTCTCCAATCTATCTGCAAAATAAAATTGAAAACTTTCAGGAGATAACATAGATTTTCCAATGTTTATCTGTGTCTCTTCTTCATCATCACTATCATCAGATGATGATTGATCAAACACTTGAGTACTTTCTGAACTATCATCTGAAGTAGTAGATTCTCCATCTTGGTTTTTCTTAACTTTATCTAATACATTCATCCATTCTTTCATCAAATCAGGTTCTTGAATTATTTGTGCAGTCAAAGCTACTACTTTTGAATCAGGTGGAATGTATTGGTCCCAGCTAAAGCCTTCTGCAACTTTTTCATCATCTTGATCAATGATACCAAAATAAGCTTTCTTATTTGCTTCTTCGATCATTTTAGCATGTGCAGTTTGTGGTCCTTTTTGTTGATATGGTTGATGAGTAACTTGTTGATATATGGCTTTCCGATAATAATCATTATTTCCAAACGGATTATGTGCTCCACTTGCTTCTCGATTTTTGCATTCCCTCTTGAAATGTCCTTTCTCCCTGCATCGAAAACAAGTAACTTTAGATTTATCAAAACCCAAAGTTGAAACATTAGCATCCCTGCAATCATCTCTTCCTGTAATCATCTTAAATTTTTCAGCTCTCCTCAAAACACTAGCTAAACACCATTTAATATCCATAAGTTCCATTTCTTCAGCATCGATCTGATCGTAATCCTCTTTTGTCAGCATAGGATTTCCGATCCTTCCTGCAACCAATCCCTCATAGGATTCTAACACTGTAGCAAGCAATGACATGTGACTTTTGGCAACCTCTTCAGAGAAATTTTGACCATTCTGAAGATGCAATGCAATATTGCAGTTTAAAACATTACTATTACTACTGTTTGAGCTTTGGAACCGATGACTTGAATTTGAAGCCTTCGGATTAACATTTGGATATGAAGAAAATCCACTGCTACTATTTTGACTTTGATTGACTGATCCAGATGAGTTTTCTGTACTGAAAGCATTTTGGACCTTTGGACTTGCTTCAACCTCTTGAATACTTCCTTTGAAATACATCTTGATGTCTTGTTGACTGCTCGGACTGTTCATTCTAGCTATCTTTTGTTGTTCCAAATCTTGTCCTTCAATCTTTTCAATAAACTGGGAAATAGTCAATTTGTCATATTCTCCAGTATTTTCAAGATCATCAAATATGTACCCCATTCTTTCTGAGATAAAGCATCAGCTAACTTATCGACCCATTCTTCTTGATCTTTGTTAATATCCAACAATGACATTGATCTCACTAAATGGCAATATCTTTCAATCAACTTCTTTGAAGATTCAACGGGCAAGCTCGAAAACAAGTCAAATTCTTTCTTAAGCAATGCTTTCTTACTCCTAATCATTTTCTCACTACCCTCAAACTTAATTTTAAGCGCATCCCAGATTGATCGTGAAGCACCATCATGTTGAAGTAATATAAAGATATCTTCTTTTATAGCCTGCTGAAGTAAACTAATCATCATCTTTTCTGCTTTGTACATATCTCTTTCTTTGTCTGTCATCTCAAAAATCTTTTTGATAACTTGCAAATCTGTACGAGGTTTAATATACTTTTTCTCAATACATTCCCACGACCTCAAATGATTAGCTTGAACCCAATTCTCAAACCGAACTTTCCAACCATAATACTCCTTAATACCCATTAGCTTCGGGGTTTTTGCAAAGTTCCAGTTTCATTTTCCATGTTCATGCTTTGAGCAATGGCAGCCGGAGTAGTCGGGGCTGTCGCAAATGCGTTATAAAATTCCTCTTCCATGATTCGATAACAAGTTTTTCCAAATCAGACACTTTCAAGTGAAATCAACCTGTAAACAAACACTCAAACGAAATGAGATTTCACACGAAATACCCTCTTGGTGCGAAATAGATGCTTTCGTACGAAATGACTTCCTTTGGTGCGAAATGAGTGGTTTCGCACGAAATGAAGATAGTTTCACACGAAATACGTTATTTCGTGCGAAATGAAACAATTTTTCAAACGAAATAGTGATTTCGTACGAAATAGTTCACACGAAATGGTGATTTCGTGCGGAATCAACCAACTTTCACACGAAATACTGATTTCGTGCGAAATGAAATGCAATTTCAAGCGAAATGAATAACAAGTGTGATTTCGTGCGAAATCAAGATGCTATTCCGTGCGAAATACTGCTGATGTCATCATGTCAGCCATATTTTTGTCAATTTGATCAGGTTTTAGTTCGAATTTTGATCCAATTCTTTCAAGGCTTTGTTAAAACTGTGTTTCGCTTATAATGTGAGAAATTCAATCCATTTTAACCGTTAGATCTTGTTTAATTTTGAAAAGAAGGTGTAGAAGTCAGAAAATCGATGAAATCAAGCTGAATTCGGTAAGAACTCCTCCTCCTGAGCTCTGATACCACTTGTAGGATCGTTTTCACGACCGAAACGAGTCGTTCAGAGGTGTTCTTCTCAATACGAGAGGCGGAAACTAATGTATCGAGTTCGAAACAGCTAGATATTCACATTAAATGTCTTGTATATTGATTTGACAAAGTTTTACAGCGAGTAGACACTTCGACAGCAGTTCGACACTGAAACCGGAAAGTTACAAATGAGATGACACGATAGGTATATATAGGCTGGATATTTCGTGCGAAATGACCAAGAGTTCATTTCGTGCGAAATCAGCAAAGGCTATTTCGTACGAAATGACTCTTTGTCATTTCGTGCGAAATCACTTTTATACACATTTCTCGATTTTCGTGTCATGATCTTTCTATTCTAAAACAAGACTCGATACAAGACGAAGTCGACAGACGTATGCACCAACATATATATATATATATATATATATATACACTGAGTAGAAATTATTAATATATATATGTCGTAACAATAATCTTACGGGTTATCATGTCATCGTCCGAGAGTAGTGGGATATATGACGATCATGACCCCATGGAGCTCGTCTCCGACGACGAGTACGAACCTGCTGTGGAGATTTTCACATCTGATCCCGATACGGACCTGGAGGAGGATCCAGACTTCATATCGGACGATGACGATCTTAACGATTTTCAGTCGTTCGCTTTGCCTGACCCCGCCGACGATGACCTCCTTCTGGTGGACGATGTCCTAGCTTTACCCCCTTAGCACCACGACCAGATCATCATCGGCCAACTGGAGGGTGAGCACATCATGGAGGTCATACATTTTCTCTCTATTCCACTTGCTGCCATCCCACATGATGATTGGCCTTTTGTCATCGATCTAGACGACGACGATGACGTCTTCCTGGTGTTTCAGGTAGACCATCCCGATGAGGACCTCGACGACAGGGAGGTCTTCGATGTCGCTGATGTGTAAAATGCAACATATAAATTACATCAAATGAGGCATAAAACTAACCCCTTTTTAGTACTAATGTTGGAAAAAGTGTGCTTTTGTCTTCCTTTTGTATTTTCAGGAGTAAATGAGCGCAAATGAACAAAAGAAGCAAAAATACAGCTAAATCTAACATAAATACAAGAAAAGGAATAAACGTGGCATGCCCGACCCCTCGACAGCATCTTCCCAAGCAAAAACACGAGATCAGAAGGCTGAACACGCCCCGTGCCCAGCGGACACGGGGGCGTGCTCAAGTGTCTGCAGAAAAGACAAAGTTGTAGAAGCTTCTATTTCCCAACACGGGGGCGTGCTCAGCTCAACACGGCCGTGGTCAACGCTAAGATTCGCAGAATCCAAGCAAATCTTGATAGTATAGATACGCTTCTACACACAGGGCCGTGCCCAGCAGACACGGGGGCGTGGTCAACTAATGCAGACAAACTGCAATTAATGAAGAAAGAGAAAGTGGATGGACACGGTGGCGTGTCCGGGCTTCTGTGCAGGCTATAAATAGAGGTTCTTGGTTCACTTCAAAGGCATCCCTTGACAAACCACCTCTCTCCCACTTCACCCACACTCCACCACCATCACAACACCCACATCCACCACCATCATCCATCATAGAGTGTGTGTAGTAGTCTCGGGAGCCAAGATTGATAGTAAGAGTTCTTGACAATCAAAGGCCATGTTTGCCTAAGTCTCTTACATCACTTGGTGAAGACAAGCATTTAGTGTAATACTTTTCTTTTTTAATCTTTTTGCACTTTTTATTTGGTTTTGTATTAATGACTTTAATAACTAGTTTCTTATGTTGAAGGTGAAACTTCCTTATCATTTGTCCGTGGTGTCTTGGCATTATTTTACTGTCTATATAAAAAGATTTACACCATTCATACCTCTACGGTCTATATAGAGATATGTTGGCTACCTGGTCGGGGGTTAAGGGAATGGTTTGGTAAGGTTCTTACCTTGTTCAGTGTATAGATCCTGCAAGGACCTGGGTCAAGCTTACTAGGACCTCCTTCAATACCCACTGGTATTGGATGGCGGGGGTGCGAATGGCTTGATCCCCTCATATGTAAACTACTATTAATACATTAACCCGGCTACTTGGGATTGTATCCCTGCTGACTCAAACCACTTAGCCGAGGGTAGCGTCACCTTCAAAAGAGGGGCCTACCACATTACGCATTAATAACTTAATTAATTATCTTTCAATAATCCAACCCTTTAGGATTATATCCTTGCTGACTCAAACTACTGGGCTGAGGGTAACGTCACCTTCAAAAGAGGGGCCTACTGTGACACCTGTGTCACTTCAATCATCAAAAAAATACCAAATCAATGAAATATTGTATTTCATACTTGGGATTTGTAAAAATATGTGTATCGTTTGCACATATCAACTCTTATTCGATTTCAAGCTTTAAATCGCTTTCTGGAGGGTTATACGCGCTCTGATGCGTAGATATAACCAGTTTAATTCAACAAACACTCCGGAATAGTGAAATAGGCTTAACATACCTTAAATAACCTTTACACAACTTAGAAACAAGTTTTGGAGGGTTTGATCTGTTGAAATCAAGTTTGTTCGATCGCAGGGACTAATTGTGTCAAACTGCGAAACTATACCGATTCATATAGTAATGAACATTCTGGAACTTGATCATAAGTTAAATATGCCCTAAATATCCTTATTATAGCTTAGAAATAAGCTTTGAGGTGTTTGGTGCGCAGAAATGAACTTTCTTGATCAATAGGGACTAGAAGCGTCAAAAAGTGCATAAGTTTGCATTTTCGCGCATAACTTACGTTCTGAATACATCCGGATATCCAAAAATTTATGTAAGCATTGAAATATTTTATTTTAGTGTTTGGCATAAGAAAATTTCATTCGTCGCTTAATTTGGATCGTTTTTGCGTTCGTTACGACTTCCGTCGTAATTAAGCGATTAACGCAATCGTACGACCAAACGAACCGACATCCAAGATATTTTTGAGCATGTTTCATGTCCCTATACTTTAACATCATTTTATAGCCTTGGAATGAGGTTAACGGGGCTTAAACGTGCCAAAAATGCATCAAAATACATGTTTCTGAAGTTCAGGGACCAAATCTGCAATTCTGTAATAGTTAGCCAGGCGGCCCGCGTAAGACTACCTTAACTCTTACGCGGCCCGCGTGAGAGGCCCAGTTCAGCAGAAAGCTGTTAACAGCCTGTTTCCAGCTGTTGCACCTGTTTTACCCCCTTGCAAATGGTATTTTGGAAGCTATGGGCTCATTCTAGGGGCTCTAATGGTATTAGAAAACAATGGGCCCAAGTGGAGGGTCTAGATCGAAGCTCGTTTCCCGATAAACGATCCTAACGGTTCTAGATTTCCTATAAATACCCCCCACCATTTCCTTGCAAACCCACTTGATTTCCTGAGATTTCTCTAAGTTGGAGTACTAAACCACTTCATACCCGAGAATACTTGGGAAATCAAAGCTTGCGGGGACCTTCTATAAGTATTCTTTCGTTCTTTTCTTTCGTTTTTCGCTTAAAAGTCAAACTGCGTTTGACTTTCTGCATTGACCAGTTTATGGCCAATGCGAAGTTCGTTTGAACTTCATAACGTGAGCGTAATCACGATGGTTATAGTCCCTAGTGACTATACCTACTGATTTCCACGTTATCTAGGCTCAGTGACGAGTCGTTGTTTCGGCCAAAATGTGTTTTCTCACGTATTTTGTAACCAAACTACTCTAGGATATCAAAACCATTTGTTTTGATATCAAAACCTGTTTTCTAACTTAACTAAACATGTTCTAGCATGTTTAGCTCGTCACTTTTAGTTTAGTGCTTGTGTAGAGTTGTAAGTCAAGCGGACTAAACACCCGCTTAGACTTTCGAACACGACCCGTTTGGTCGATCATTAGGATCCGACCAAACATGTTTAGTGACCATAGTTGCATAGGGAATAACCTTCCGAGGTTATACCTTATGATCACCTAGTTTAAGTAGTTGTATGATAAGTAGTTTATATGCCTTAGGTAAATTACCAAAATGCCCTTTTCATACATAGTTGGTAATTAAGCATATGTAACCTAAATTTTTGTCACATAACTAATTATGTAACATATTTAAACATGTTTTGGCATATAATACTTGTCATAGGGCTAGTTAGACGTCTCGAACGCGCATTACGCGCGCGACGCGTTAAAGTAGCGTAAACTACCTTAATGGATCATAATGGGTCGAAAGCACTTAGGATAGGTTTCATTTTAGTATGTAGGCCTTGTTAGACCATATCATATGAGTTCCCACGCTCATTTGGTTCACGAGACCTCATACTATCCGATCTACCGATTTAGGCCCGGTTTATTTATGTAGTTATCAATATTAGGTGCCGTTTGATTCCGTGCTCCCTCTAGCTTGCTTGGTAGTTGTTTAAGACTTCTAAGCACTCTCAAGTGAGTACATAGTCCCCTCTTTTACTGTTTTCAATGTTTTGGGGTGAAGCATGTGTACCTATTTGTTATGTTCTTGTTTTCAAAAGTATAATTGATTATACATACTAGTACTTATCTTTTTACAAACTGAATGATTATGTATGGATTAAACTCTAATTTTTCTTAAAGATTATAAAATTAATGTTTGGAATAGTACTTATTTTGTTCACCAGACCGGTTGGTAGTATGATATAACGCTATAAGATTCGACACCCCATTCCTGTTGTCATGGAATGTCTGAAACCAATTTGTTGCTCCATCCAAATAGGGATTGCCTTTGTGGTATTTCTATAGTCTCAAAGGTGTATTTTGATGCACTAGGTCTGAATGAATTCTTAAATCACATTATTTTTGTATATTAACTTATACTCCCAAAAGTATAGTTTGATATGCTCTCATATGGGATATTGTACAAAAACCAACATATATTTTGTTAATCATTAAAACGTAGTTTGATATGTTATTCTCAAAATCAAAAGCATAGTTTAATATGTTATTTTCATAACCAAAGCATGGTTTAATATGTTATTTATAAATCCAAAGTATACTTTTGATATACTACTGAAAACTTATTTATTTTACCAACAAAAGTATGGTTAATATACTATTTACTTAATGACTGGTTTTTGGTTAGTGTTTAGATAACGGGATGGGTGTAATGTGATGAAAACATGGTAGATACGCCGCTGGTACTTCTTATATATAA
The DNA here is from genome assembly GCF_002127325.2 of Helianthus annuus. Taxonomy (NCBI): domain Eukaryota; kingdom Viridiplantae; phylum Streptophyta; class Magnoliopsida; order Asterales; family Asteraceae; genus Helianthus; species Helianthus annuus. The sequence continues at coordinate 108,972,758 of NC_035445.2, read as the reverse complement.
GTGTTTTCATCGCTTTACATACCGTGGCGTTATTTAGTACACTTGGGTTAACGGTTTTGGAACTGAAATATATTTTAATATATTACTTATTCGATTTTCTTAAAACCAAAGTATACTTTTATATATACTATGAATCTTTTTATCAAAAAATTGTTTTTCAAACAATATATTTTTATACAAACTTATTCTATTTACTTATTCAATTTCCTATGTATTATTGCTTTATATCATCTGATTTCTTACAAATGATTTATAAAAGAAAACCTTTTACAAGGATCATGACTACTTTTATTAAAAAAAACTTTTTCTTAAAACTCATAAGTCATGAATCCTAAATACAATAAAACCTATGTATCTCACAGGCATTTTTATGCTGACGTACCTATTTTTACACATGTTTCAGGTGCTGCTTTGTGATGATTGATGATATATGCTACGCTTAGGATGGACTCATGCCTTAGCGACTTTAAAACTTGAAAGATAATAATTGTACTTATTTGATTGTATTAAATAATAAGTTCATTTATTCAATAAAACAAAATTTTTTATTCCATGGTTGTGAAACAATGATTCTGTTACAACACTCCCCGACGTTTCTGCCACGTTTTGTTGTTTTAAGTGGTCGGGGTGTGACACCTACTACTATAACTAAGATAATCTCTTAAAGGGTGCAAAAGTGCGGAAAACATCAAAGGTTACACTAAAGGCGAGTCGAATCCAAGTGATTCATCTTGTCTATCTGTTTTTATTTTGATTTTTATTTTCAGCATTTTTAGTTTTTATTTTTCATGTTAAAACATTTTTTTCTAAAATTTTGATTTTATTAGACGTTGAGGATAAACCGGTATTAAAAGCTCTTGTGTCTTTGGACGACCTCGGTATCTTACTAACACTATACTACGCTCACGATGGGTGCACTTGCCCATATGTGTGTTTAGTGTTAGTAGAATATCGTGTTTTATAAATTTAAAACTTGACTAAAGTGTTAAAAAAGGGCTAAAAATATACATAAAAATATATAACACTCGACATGCATCAAGTTTTTGGTGCCGTTGCCGGGGACACAAGGATTTTAAGAAAGTTAGGAATCAACGGCCTAATCGTTTTTCTTATTTTCTGTTATTTTTTAGGATTTTTCTTAAATTTTCAGCTTCTGCAGACTGCAGCATGGGGCCGTGTCTGGTCAGACACGGGCAGTGCCCAGCATTGTTACTGGTAGTTTTTATTTTCCGAATTACAGAGAGCAGAGCACGGGGCCGTGTTGATGCAGCACGGGGCCGTGTCGAGCTCTATAGTAACAGAGATCCAGAAAACAATCACTGTAACTCCGACCACGGGCCGTGGTGAAACTTCTGACCAACGTTCTTTTTGTTTTTATTGTAGGACTTGGAACCCAGACGCCACACCTGAACTTTCTACGTAGTGTATGAGCTCCAGTTCCAGTAGAGACATAAAACAACCTCTAGATGAACCCGAACGCTTTCTAAGAAAAAGACTTAAAGCTAAAAACCAAGAGAAAGTTTTGGGGGGCCCACTTCCAATGGCAGATCAACGTACCCTCATGGATTACCTACGACCCACCATAGGTAATCTAGGCGCCTCTATCAATGCGCCGAATGTCGATGCCAACAGCTTCGAACTTCGGCCGCATTTGATACAAATGCTCCAAAACTCCGCAACCTTCCACGGGCTTGCGGACGAAGATCCCCATTTACATATTACTAACTTCTTGGAAATATGTGATACTTTTCGGATCAACAGAGCATCAAACGACGCCATCCGCCTTCGAATGTTTCCATTTTCACTAAAAGACCGAGCTAAGGCTTGGCTTAACACCCTCCCAGTTGGGTCGGTAAACACCTGGGATGAACTAGCCCAAAAGTTTCTGTATAAGTATTTCCCTCCTTCTAAAACGGCTAAATTAATGACTGAAATTAATACATACTCACAAGAGGATGGGGAATCCTTATATGAAACTTGGGAAAGGTTCAAGGAGCTACTAAGAAAGTGTCCTCATCATGGTCTTGCAGTATGGCAACAAGTATCCACCTTCTATAATGGGTTGTTGCCACACACAAGACAAACACTTGACTCTAGCTCTAGGGGACTTTTAGGTAATCGCCGCCCGAATGAAATTTATAATCAAATTGAGGAAATTTCTCAAAACAATTTTCAGTGGCACACTCCCCGATGCACTAAATCTATTGCCCCGGGCACCCATAAGGTTGACGAAAACACCTCTTTACAAGCCCAAATCGAGGCCCTTTCTTCAAAAATCAAAAAGTTAGAAATGGAAAAAACGGCCTCGGTTATGGCTTGTGAAGGGTGTGGTGGGCCACACGAAAATTGGAGTTGTATGAAAGAAATGATAACCAAACGGAAATGGTAAACTACATTGATAATAGACCTAGGCCGTCAGGTCCTCCGACAGGTACCTACAACCAAGGATGGTGTAACCACCCTAACCTCGGTTGGAGAGAACCTGGCAATAGTAGTAACCAGCAAAATCAAAACCAAAGAACAAACTTTGAGCAACCTCGAAATGAGTCACAAAATTTCTCTCAACAACACCAAGGGGGACGAGAGAGGCTTGAAGACACCGTCTCACGCCTCCTCTCTGACACCGATAAGAAAAACTCGGATCGATTTCTCCGAGAGACCACAAGGCGCATTACCTAGCAATACCGAAACAAACCCAAAGGCGTAAGTACATCTCATCACGTTGAGAAACCGTACCGTAGGTCCCGAGGAGGCTCCGCTTCCCACAACTGAAAATAGTACACCCAACCAAACCACAGCTTCGTCAACACCCCAAAAGGAGACGACTCCTACACCAAGCCAAGAGCCCCCCAAGAATCCTCCGGTACCTTATCCCGGTCGGTTACTTCACCAAAAGACAGATGAACAATTCACAAAATTCATAAATCTACTAAAATAATTGCATGTCAATATTCCATTTGTAGAGGTCCTAACCCAAATGCCTAAGTATTCAAAATTCATGAAGGACTTTCTCACTCACAGAAGGAAAACTGAATCATTGCAATTAGTAAATTTAAGCGAAGAGTGCTCCGCCTTGCTACTTAACAAACTCCCACAAAAGAAGATTGATCCCGGAAGCTTCACCATCCCTTGTTTAATTGGGGAATAACCCATACGCAATGCACTAGCCGATCTTGGGGCTAGCATCAACCTGATGCCCGCATCAATGTTTGACCGACTCGGCCTAGGGAAAACAAGCCCTACAAAAGTGAGCATACAACTAGCCGATAGGTCCATTAAATATCAACAAGGTGTCGCCGAAAATCTATTGGTAAAAGTCGAAGACTTTGTCTTTCCGACTGACTTTGTCATACTAGATATGGAGGAAGATACCGAGGTGCCACTCATCTTAGGAAGACCATTCCTGGCCACGGCTCATGCAATGGTGGACATGAATGGTGGGACACTAACATTGAGGGTTGGGGATAAGGAGATGAAGTTTGGGGTTGGGAAAAGAGTAGAAGATGACGACCCGATCAACTACATGAAAGTCATAGACTCATGTTTGGATGATGATCTCTGACGGTGCAACATGGGATGCAAACCATCCCATTTGGGTAACATATGACTGGCTTTGGGTCTAGCCAAGGACCCTTATAAACACGGAGGCATTCCGCGGAACTATCCTTAGTTTAGTTTAGATTAACGTTTGTGCTTTCTAGTTTAGTTTTAATTTTCAGGAATAAAACACACTCAGGATGGTGAAAGATACTAAGGGAAACCTGAACCAACACCCCATGCACAAAAAAAGAGCATCCCGACAATTTTTCTTCATTACAGCAAGTTCAGCACAGGCCGTGCTCAGCCAACACGCCCCGTGCTCAATGATCTGTAGAAAACGCCCAGTTCAGGTAACTGGACACGGGGCGTGTTCGTTGAACATGCCCCCTTGCCCAGCCTTCTGTTACTGGCAATATGAACACGGGGTCGTGCCCGGTCACCACGGCCCGTGTCCAGATGCCCAGTAACATAAATTTTGTTTTTAACACACCTTTTTACACATTCAATCAACCTAAAAACTTATTTTTGGGACACATTGAGGACAATGTGTAATTTAAGTGGGGGGGGGGGTGGAGGGATGCTAAAACCTTGAATTTTGCAAGTCCTAATTACAAGCCTTACACAAAACTCTATTGGAACCGCTAACCACCCCAAACTTTTTTCAAAAAACTTTTCATTTTTTTACTTGTCTTGGTTTAAATTGGGAATAAAAAGTTCTAAAAAGGTATTATTTTTACGAATTTACAACCGATAGCGTCGTGATAAAAAGGACCAACATAGGAAAATTATGAAACAGCATGATAAATCTAGTTAAAATTTGATTATATACTTTATCACATTAAAAACCCATTCTCACAAAAAGTGAGTTTTGAGCCTTTATTAAGCATTCAAATACATATCTTTAAACTAAATGCTCATTTAACGTTTCTTGTGTGAATAGCCGCTTGGTTTCTTACGACTCTAGAACTTGCCATGGTGACACATTCCCGGTCCTTACCAACTTAAACCCAAGTAAGTAAATGATGGAGGCATTAGGACTAACCCTTTTTCTTTGAACACCATTATTTTTTCTTTTTTTACCACCTACCCAAAATCCCCATAGTTAACCCCTTTGAGCCTAAACCTTTTCATTTCTAAAACCCACAAAACAAATACCCTTTACCCACCAAAACCCTTTTTCATTTTAAACCCTTTATTTTAGTAAAAAGCTCGGTCTTCATGTGACATTCCTTATAAAAAAATGATGATGAAATCTAGCAATAAACAAACAAGTTCCCCAAAAGAAACTTTGTTTGAAAAATGCTTCGTTTTGAATAAAAAGTCACAAAAACAAAAATTTTTATGAAAACCGACGCTTTTTACGCCTTTCGCCCTTTTCTACTAACCACTAACCCAAAAAACCACCTACCTTTAACCCAAGCCTAAACCTTCCCCAAGTCCTCTTGATATTTACAAAGGTTTATAGTTAAAAAGAAGGAGGATTGATCACTTGGTTGTAAGATCGTTTTCCCGACCTTAACGAGTCGTTCAGAAGAGTTCTTGATCAATACGAAAGGCGGAAACAGACGTATTGACTTTGTATCCGCTTGATATACACATTAATTGTCTAGTTTATTGATCTGAAAGCTTTTTACAGGCTAGAGACACTTCGGCAGCACCTCGGCGTCCGGAATCAAAAGATACAAATGAAATGGCACGACCTAGTATTTATAGACACACCTATTTCGTACGAAATGGTTCTCACGAAATGACCACGTCATTTCATGCGAAATGCCCATGTCATTTCGTGCGAAATGCCCATGTCACTTCGTGCGAAATGACCTACATGTTATTTCGTGCAAAATAGCCATAAACACATATTTCTCGTATTTCATGCCCTGATCTAATCAATCTAATACAAGACTCGAACGAAGACGAAGTTGACAGACATATGTACCAACAGACTCCCCCTTGGATGTTGACGAAGTCTTCGGTGCGAGTCTTCAGCATATCGACTCTTCAGTCTTGATCAGTCTTCTCGTACTATCCAAAATGTTCTCCATTGTAAGTATCCTTCAATCTCTATCTTCTCTTTATCAACATCAACACTCCCCCTTGAATGTTGATTTCATAAAATCTTCAGCATCTGCATTTTTTCTTTCTCAAATGAAATTCCAGTATCTACCTCTGGGCTCTAACATCGTCAGACTCCCCCTTTCATCAAGCTGGGATCGCAGTCTGGAATTTGCTATCGCCTTGAGATCGAATCCTAGCTCAAACTCTTGTTCATGCTCTACATCATTCACAGGTTCAAGATCGTAGTCTGGCTCTCTGTAATACTCAGACTCAGGAACCTGGCTTTAACCTGGACATCCTTTTCCCAGAACATAAGATTCATAATTTTTTAAAATTTAACAATTTTAGAATCTTTTCTTACCACTTGCAATTACAACACTTCAAGTTTGGTTTCAATCTTAATGAACCATTTAATCCTTTTCAAGATCAAATTTTATTTCAATCAAACTCTCCCAAACCATTTGTTCATCATATTTAGCACTTGGAATCTTGAAAATCAGCTCTCCAACATCAGTTGTCGAAAATCTTTTTGTATTTTTCAAAATTTTATGCTAAAACACTCCGAAAATCTTTTTGAAAATTTTGATTTTAATGCAAAGAAGTAGCAGACAGTATTTTGTGAGTTTGTGTTAGGGAATCATATCAGCTATCGACAAGTTACAAGTACCGTTATGCTTTTGATTTCATATTCAGAATTAAACAATTCGCTTAGATTGCCGATATACCAATCCTCTAAAATTTTCACACAAATTTCAATATGTTCAGGATACGAATTTAGTATTTTAAGATCTTGACTTATACGCTTGTACCATCTCAGAATATACTCCCGTATCCAGACTACTATACTCAGTCTTATAGGTGAATGCACACTAATGATATCTGTAAGGGGTAAATGCGAGGCCATGAGAGCTCAGGCTAGAACTTCCGTTCGTACAGAGAGATGATGGCTCGGCTTTAGGTGGGTCCCCTTTAGGGATCTTTTTTACAACAGCACATGATTAGCATTTTTCAATGTTTCATCAGTTTTATACTGAGGTTGAGCTTAAAGATTTAAGCAGTGAAAAGTATTATACGAGGACTAGGCTATTGCTCCCGCAAAATCAGAAGTCCTGGTATAATACCCCAGATATCATCACGTACAAAGACCTAGTATATCAGAAATAGAGTCTTTCAAACAGGATTTCAGGGGTTACCTATATATCCTGGAGATGTTCCCCACGTAATAAGCAAGTGATGATTTAGGTTTATATCCTGAACAAACTTACTAAATGTGTAAAAACCTATCGGCATATCATCAGCGAGACTGCTTAATGCTTTACAACTTTTCATTTCTTTAGCGTACCACAACTGTCTAGCTGATGTACTATCATTTTCCCTTTTTTCACAACAAAACTCCTTTTGAAATTTTCAATGTTTTTGACATTTTTCAAATTTTCGATTTTTGCTAAAATTTTTACTCCCCCTAAAATCAAAATATGTTTCAACTTTGATTTTCTGAGAAAATTTGAAACTGGAAGCAATAAACTGTACAAATAACGTGACAACATGATGAGATTTACTTCAATTCGCCATCCACTTGGCATAAACAATCAGAACTCCCCCTAATAACAAACTATTTTCACATAATGATTTCAAAACACTTAAGTTTGTTTTAATCAAAATGGTTTTTTCGGAAAAATTAGTTTTGTTGTTACCACTTGTAGGATAGGGGATAAACTTATCACTTTGTTTACTCAATCACTTTGATCAAAAGTTAAATCAAGTATAACTTAATGTCCTTGATAAAACATTTCTCAAGAAAGATGCCGATTCCTACTCCCCAATTACCAACCTGGGAGTTCCGGCAAGTCAGGTTTTTCATTTAAAAAGATCCACCCAAGCCTGACGAACCTTGGGTGTTTTCGAGTGGTCATCACTCGGTTTCTTTTCAACTTTTTGTTTTAAATTTCCATTTGACAATGAAGGAAAACTTGCATCATCCATTGTCTTAACGGAATTATCACCTTTTACCTCAACAGATGGCTCTTCTGGCTTTGACGAACCAGATTCATCACTCGAACGTGGCTCCTTTGACTTTGACGAGTCAACCTCATTGCCAGAGGATGGCTCTTTTGTTTTGAAGGAAACAAATTCATTGCCATTCTTCATTGGAATCTAATCCTTTCTGGATTTAGTTTTTCCAAACTTATCAACCTGTGACATGAATAATCTTTCACAGTTTCTTTTATACTCAAAAACCTTGATAAAGATTTTATCCGAAAAATTAACTTTCTTTGATTTTTTATCAGTTTGATTAGTTAATTTTTCTTTCTTTATCCTATCTTTTGTCCTCAGATTTGTATCTGATGAATTCGTTTTGTTTGACTTATCATGTTTTGTTGAACAAATCGATTCATCAGAACTTTATCTACATCACCAGTTGTACCCGAGGACAAAATCCTTTCAAGATCTCTTGCTTTCTTCCTTTTCTTTTTCTGTCTGTCTTTCTGCCCTTGTGAAAGTTTCATTTTCTGTTCTTTAACTTTCTGCTCTTTGGGCTTTTCTTTGACTTTGACTGATTTCTTTATCTTTCCATGAGATTCAGCCCTCAATCGTCCCTTTGATCTCATTGGGCAATCTTTGGCAATATGACCTATGATTTGACACTTGATGGAGTGTGTGAAAACCAGGTGCTAAAGTGTATTATAACAAGTGTTTTAGTGTCGTGAACTTGATTATACGTGTCGAATGTGATATCTACGAGCGTTTGTGGTGTTACAGGTTAATCGGGTTAAATCGACAAAGTTACAGAGTTCAATGATGAAACGGGAGTTGTTTGGGTCAAAAGATAGCTCAAGAGAACAAGAAACATGGAATATTGAAGTTGAGGGACCAAGGATAGCGACCGTAAGCTACAGTATTCAAACCATAGCCTACGGTGGAGTGATGCCAGAAAACAGAATGAACAGAATATTAAAACCGTAACCTATGGTAATAACCGTAAGCTACGGTTGCATACAAAAGGCACTTAAGGGAATTAATGAAAAGGGCCGCCATTTAAAAAAGACACGTGAAGACTTGTGGGGGCGGCACATGCAAGGACGAAAAAGTCAAAGTGACACAACAAAGTCATATACAAATTGACGGCAGATAGTGGAGCTTGATCGATCTTATTACATCATCGCATCAATTGTTTTTCTTGGGGGACGAGAAGAGTCACACAAAATAAATCATCCATCACAATATGTCATTTTGATATATACACGCATACAGTTGGAAGAAAGAGAAGGCAAGCATGCACATGTTGTTGGTTGAAAACTCTTGTCTCAAAACTCTTGCTTTGGCAGTTAACAGCAATGTGTCCTTTCAAACCACATTTGTAGCACACTCTGTTATCGTACCATTCACCACTTTCAAACCAAACACTTAGATCATGACATTGTCTGGCCTTGTGGTAATCCTCACTCCTCTTGTAAGCTTGATTTGACTTTTGAGCACTGTGGTCAAACCTGCACCACTTATTACCAACTTTTTGTGAGTTTTGATTTTTAACTTTTTGTGATTTTTGATTGAATGATTGAACTGATGATCTTTTATTTTTGTTTTGAAAATTTTCTGAATTTTTAACATTTTGTTTTTGTTCTACACTCTTCTTCAAAGGTTTTTGCGTTGAGCATTCACCTTTTTCAGTAGAATGTAAAACAGTTTCTTGAAATTTTTCTTTTAATTTCAAAAATATTTTCTTTTTCTCATCTTCATCATCAGTTTTATCATCACAATCTTCAATTATGACTTTGTCATAATTTGTGACATTGTCACTTATTGGAATTTCATTGATCGGTTTTGGACATAAATGATTCAGAAATACTGACGAGGTCACAAAACCTTTCAATTTCTTTTCTAATTCATCAATTTTATTTCTAGCACAGTCAACGTCACTTTCAAGTTGAGTGATTTTCTCAAGATAATTGTTGATGCACGTAATGTCTATCGCCTTCGTCAATCCGAGTCGTAGTGAAAAGTCGAAAGGAATCAAGCGCGTAATGTCTTATTTAGTTAGAAATGGCAAGGTGGAAAACTTGTAATTAATGATAACTATCATTAAAGTGCCTTGACCATATAAATAGGAGCTTATGTTATGATTTTAGTTAGAGTTCTTGGAAGAGTTTAGTAGGAGACTTGGAGAGGAGACTTTCTAGAGAGAGAAAGTAGAGAGAGAAAGTAGTGTAAACGTGAAATCTTGTACCGAAGCGTCAAATCTATCAATGAAATCACGTTAGTAGTACGATAGTGTGTGTTCGGTCACGTACGTTCACGGATTCCGCACGTGAAACGTTCGTTACGCAATCGAACGGTGCCAAAACCGGTCCTACAATTGGTATCAGAGCCAGTTGTAAGCTATGTGCTAGATACGAAGTGTTTTCTGAGACTGTTTTAGATCTGGACTGATTTAGCGGTGAAAATGACCTGATTTTTGGACAGTAGGTAGAAAATACTGTAGTGGTAAACCCTTGTAAATTTCAGACCTAGATTCGGACTAAAAGTGGACTAAAAACTCTCGAGAAACATGGACCGCTCTGACGTCATCAGTTGAACCGCTCTTCTGAATCGCTCTTCTGGTGAACCGCTCCAAATTTCTTTGTGAACCGCTCCAAATGGGTGTCTAAAGTTCTGGATCGCTCCAAAGTTTCTTGTCTGAACCGCTCATTAGTCAAAAGTTATGAACCGCCCCAAAGTTGTGTTCTGAACCGCTCTTTTGTCAAGTTCCTGGATCGCTCATTGTGCAAAATCTTGGATCGCTCTTAGTGAAGACTTTGGATCGCTTATTGTGCAAAATTCTGGATCGTTCTTAGTGCAAGTCTGTGAATCGCTCATTGTGCAAAGCTTGTGGATCGCTTTTAGTTTTTTTTTTCTCTGGATCGCTCTTCTTGACAGTTTCTGGATCGCTTATTGAAACAGTTTGAAAATTTTTCCGTAAAGTCTGAAAATGGATAGTCAAGACTTCTACAACATGTTCTCGGGTGTGAGTGCTACTCAAGGTCAAACCAATATTTTGCAGAATGTGAATCTAGAAAATGAGCTGGGCACGATGCAGAAACCTCCGAAATTAATGAGTTTAGACGAATACTCAGGATGGTCAGTGAGGTTTAAAAACTGGGTACAAGCCAATCACTTAGAGAGTTGGATAAAGATCGAGAGAGAGTATGTGGCTCCATTAGATGCGGTGAGAACAAAAAAGGCAGTTGCAAGTCTGACGGATTTAGAACAGGTAGAATTCAAAGCTGAGAAGAAGATGATCAGCATTCTGCAACAAGCTATAAAAGAAGATATTTTAGTGCTACTACAACATAAGGATACTTCAGCGTCAATATGGTATGCATTAGAGAAAAAGTTCAAAGGCAGCGCGCGTCAATGATAAAAAGCAAAAAGGCTTTGTTGAAGAAAGAGTTTGACATCTTCACAGGGATAAAGGGTGAATCAACTAAACAGCTTATCGAGCGATATTGTCATTTAGTGTTGGAGATGAGAAGGTTGGACGTTGAGAAGACGAATGAAGAATGGATAGATAAATTGTGCGATGCACTTCCCTATGAGGAATGGGGAACATACTTAATGATGTTGAAGAATAGTACGGATTTCATGAATTACAGCTTGAGTGATTTCATAGAGAAGATTGAAGCTCATGAACTAGAGTTGGTGAAAATTAAGAAGATAAATTCGGCAAATATGCCACAAGATGTATCGCTGTATTACAAGAGTAGTCCTGTAGTTTCGAACGTTCAGAGTCCGAAAATTCATACTGGTTTTAGTGCAGAAAACACTACATCTGTTACTCCAAATGAATATTCATCAGGTCATTCAACTCCGTTTGCTAACTATGAGCCGAACGTCAAAGCTTCAGATAATTCTCCTCAAAGTTCAACTGGGTCGAATCAACAAACAGTAGTGTCTGGGGTGCATTGCAACATAGCAATTAACATCAAAAATGGAAATGAGATCACAGAAACTGCAGCAAAGCAGCATATCGCGTTATTGGGTTCGGTTCTGGAGGCGTATGAAGGGTTGGTTGCTGGTCGGATCGGGAATCCTGATATGACCAAAGAGGATTACGATCAAATCGACCCTGAAGAGCTGGAATTGATAGATATTAAGTGGTGTATGGCAAGTCTAGTCCGGAGAGCTCAGCGGTTTATGGAAATCACGGGTAGAAATAGTTTGTCGGGACCAGATCAGAAACTGGGGTTTGACAAGACCAAAGTCACCTGCTTCAAATGTAAAGAGAAAGGTCATTTTAAGCGGGAGTGTCCAAATCGCGAAGTTAAAAACCATCAGAATCCGTTCACCAACGATTACTACAAGCAAGCCATATATCATCGCCCAAACCAACAGCCTGCAGTTCAAAGACCTCAGATCGAAAACAAACCTGAGAAGGCGTTGATCGTAAATCAGGATGATGAAAAGGTTGCATCTGGATTTAGTTGGGACAAGTTCTTTCCTGGAAAGGACGATCAGGCAATGATGGCTGAAGTGACAGTGATTACCGAGTCAGATGCTGAGCCGGAAGTCGTAGTTTCTGAAGATGTTGATGGAAAAGCTGCTGATGTTGCTGATTCTGATTCTGAGGTGGCTAAAGAAACAGTTACTGAGAATGTTGAATCTGTTCCTAAGATAGTGATTGAAGAAGTTATTGAAGGTGTTGATTAAGAGATTCCAGAGGTTGTTACGGATGTTTCTGCGAAATATTCTGCTAAAGCTGAAGAATCTGTATCTGATGATCTTCGTTTTGAATCTCGACGGGAGGAATTTATCTATACTATGAAGTCAGTTTTACCTCCTAATGTGTTTGGTTCTTATGCAGATTTTTTTGAAGACCCAAGAACCGGTACGTGCCCGAGATTCGAAGCCAAGAAAGATGAAGTAGTGGAGATAATTGATGTGTCGAAAGAAATGACGGAAGAAGCTCTGAAGGATATAGCCAATAAAGCACTTATGAGCAAATTGAAAGAGGTAGATTCAGACATTCCGGAGTCAGTTGACAAAATGTCAGGTCTAGGAGAAACTGGAGTCGTAGAGGTCAGCGAGGTCAAGGTGTCTGAGTCAGAGTCAACTCCTGTTGGTAACATGGTTTGTGAGAATGAGAGCTTAAGTGAAAAGGTTTCAATTCCTGATACACCGTGTCAAAGTTGTTCACAACCGTGCACGGAGTGTTTTGTAAAAGACACTATGTATCAAGAATTGAAACAACATGCAGATCTGATGAAATTTGACTTAGGACAATTAAAAGAAGCTTATGACACATTGTCCAGGTCAATAAAAATGATACAAAAAGAAAGTCTTGAAAATGACAAAGCAACCAAGCTAACTCAATCAACTTTATTTGACAAACAAAGAGAAGTAAATTTTCATTTAGACACAATCGCTTCTTTGCGAAAAGAGCTTGAGTTGACTAAGATAGAAAATGATAGAATTGATCAAAAACTGATGAGTTACGTGGCATTATCTTATGTTTTAGAGCAAATAGTACCACAACAGCCATATGCTACACCTGCCTTCAATAGCGTTCCACCCCCAATGTGGAATCATTACACACAGAAATATCCAGATGGGGTGGAAGCTGCATTAAATATAAAACTGAAAACACTTGAGAATGATTTACCTGATAACATAGATATCACTTTCAATGCGTCTGACATTGATAACTCATCTCAGGTTATCAAAAATGTTATTGATCAGGTGTTGGACGATGATAGTGAAAAATCTGAACAAGAAAAATCAGTGGAGTCCGGGAGTGAGTCTGAGGAAGACGGAAATTTTTTAGACCGTTATTTGACAAAAAAGGATAAAAGTACGGATGATGATTCAATTATGGTGGCATATACTATGATTGGGTCGGACAAGCTTTATTCCAACACGGAGTTTCCGCTTCAGAGTGTTAAGTTTGAGTCTGTTCAGAAAGTGTTTAGGATGGTCGAGTTGAGCGTTAATGAGTTAAAGAAAAGTGATTTCTTTGCAAAACTGAACAAGTCAGTTGGATCGTCATGCTTTACTAGTCCAGAAAAAGTAGAGGGGGTGGGTAAAGGCAAAAACAGAAATAACAAATTAAAGAACAAAGGTATTGGTTTCGAGAAAAAGATGGCTAAACAGGTGGTAAAGCCGAAAGAGAGAATTGATGATGTTTTTGTTTGTGGTCCGAGTACTGAGATCGAAAAGGATTATATTTTTAGTCAAAAGGCCGTGGAAGACTTCAATGCAGCGCAAAAGCTGAAAGCAGAAACTGTGAGTAGCACATTTGTCGAATATGACAAACGTGTATGCTATCGATGCAATGAAGTCGGCCACATGGCAAAGCAGTGTAAAAAGGTGTTTGAGAAACCGGTTGTGGTAAAAACTGTTGCTAAAAAGGTTGTTGAGAAACCGAAGGTTGAAAAACCTAAGGTTGAAAACAACAAATTTTCAAAACAATACATTCAAAAACCTCGACCAAAAACACCGGTCGTTGCAAAAGATAAGCAAGTGATGGTTTCGCCGATCCGAATTCTCAAACGGGGTGAAATGTTGAAGTCGGAGGACAAGCCGAAATCGACTTTCGAAATTGGCGAGTCTTCTAAGTCCCCTAAGACTTCGACAATTTACTTTAAAGAGAAAACTTTTGAAAAACAATCATGGGTCGCAAAACCTAAACCATCTAATGAGATTAAAAAGATGGAAACCGAGTTGAAAAATGAATCACAATGTGTGAGAGATGATGTGGGTAAATGTGAATTTAAACTCGATAAGTTCATGTCGGAATTTCCAAAACTGCATAACAAAGTAAAACAAGATAAAAAAGAAGTTGAGTCAAATGTTACATTTAGTTTTCCTAAAACAACTGAAAAGTGTGATGTGGTTTTTGGTACCGTGTCAGAGGTTAAAAAATCGTGGGCATCATTGTTTAACTGATGTGTTAGTGGTTTGATTGCAGGAGCTGCCCAAGTCCGTGCTCTCAAGATGGATAATGGATAGCGGTGCTTCGCGGTATATGACAGGATCCTTAGCTTTATTATATGATGTGAAAGCAATTAATGGAAGCTATGTGGGTTTTGCTGGCAATCAAGGTGGAAGGATAGTTGGTCAGGGAATGCTCACGAATGGCATCATTTCATTTGATAAAGTCAATTATATCGTTGAACTGACAAACAACTTGTTAAGTATTTCGCAAATATGCGACAAAGACTTTAGCGTTCACTTTACGAAAACAGAATGTTTGGTCTTAAAACCGGGGTTTAAAGTCCCTAACGAGTTGGTTCTGTTGCGCGCCCCTAGGGTTAATGATCTTTATATCTTAGACATGAGCGCTGCAACACCAACAACTCCTCAAAAACAGTGTTTTGTGACAAAAGCTAAAGCTACAGAAAAGGAGTCAGTTATGTGGCACAGAAAGATGGGCCATATACATATTCGTAAAATGAACTTTCTTGTGCATAACGATTTGGTTGAAGGAGTTAATGTTAAAAACTTTCATTTACCTGACGATTGTGTTGCTTGTAAGAAAGGAAAACAGGTACGAAAATCTCTTCCGACAAAGATGCTTAACTCCATCCGGTTACCTCTCGAGAGATTGCATATGGATCTCTTTGGGCCGGTCAATGTAAAAAGCATCAGTGGAGATTCTTACTGTCTGGTGGTTACGGATGATTACACAAGGTTTTCATGGGTAATTTGCTTGGAGAAGAAGGATGAGACGTTCGAGGCGTTAATGGTTTTGTTCAAGAAGATGGAGACAGTGTACAAGTTGCCGATCAGAAGAATTAGAAGTGATAACGGAACTGAGTTCAAAAACAACAAAATGTACGAATTCTGCAATGAAAAAGGGATTCTTCACGAATTTAGTGCGCCATATACACCACAACAGAACGGCGTGGCTGAAAGAAAGAATAGAACCCTGATCGAGACTGCACGTACTATGTTGGCTGACTCAAAGCTTCCAATCTTTTTCTGGAGTGAAGCAGTGTCCGCAGCTTGTTATACGTTGAATAGAGTTTTGACAGTAAAGAAGTATAAAAAGACTTGTTTCGAGTTGTTACATCGCTATAAGCCAAATCTTGAGTTCTTGGAACCTTTTGGCTCTCCGTGTACGTTCATCGATGCTGATGGAAAATTCGGAGCGAAAGCAAACGAAGGATTTTTCGTAGGATACGCCAGCCCGTTAAAGAGGGTATTTGTACCATGTCTGGGGAAGGTAATTCAGGTTCTTCATGTGGATTGTCAAAAGCATACACCATCGCAACAACTTCCCGGACAAAGATTCCTTTTTGACTATGATAAACTCTGGGAATCGTTTCATCTACCGTCCGAGCCGAGTGAGGAGGAAACTGCTCTCATGTACCTGGATCAACAGAGTCAGTTGCAAGAGCCAGAGTCTAGTCCGCTAGAAGCTCCTACACCCACCGTGGGTACTCACGATAATGAAGCAGGACCGAGTGGAACCATTCACATCCCGCCAGAGGAACCAGAGGAACCAGCTCCGTCATTTGACGTTTCTGACGACTCGGAGGAGGAACCCGCTCCTACCTTTGATGAGGAACCAAATGAGACTGCAGAGGAGACTGTTGATCAAATCGTTGATCTTGATATTTCAAACATGGAATCGGAAGTTGTGGTGCCAGATACTGTGATGCCGAGGACACTGTCTTATCATCCATCCGAACAGATTATTGGCGACCTACAGAGTGGTGTTAAGACGAGACACCAGATTGATCGTGCACTTACTTGTTTTTATTCTGATATAGCTAACATGCAAAAAGAAGTTTCTTATAAATGTTTTATTTCGCAGATCGAGCCCAGGACTTACAAAGAAGCATTGACCGAAGACAGCTGGGTGAATGCTATGCAGGAAGAACTGCTACAATTTGAAAAATTGGGCGTCTGGAGGTTAGTAGATCTGCCGAAGGACCAAAAGCTGATAAAAACAAAATGGGTGTTTAAGTGCAAAAGAGATGATCGAGGCGTCGTGGTGAGGAACAAGGCACGGTTAGTGGTTCAGGGCTTCAGCCAACAGGAAGGGATAGACTATGAAGAGGTTTATGCGCCAGTTGCGAGACTCGAAGCAATCCGCATCTTCCTAGCCTTTGCATCATGGAAAGGTTTCAAAGTTTATCAACTCGACGTCAAATCGGCATTCCTGTATGGAAAGATTCGTGAAGAAGTTTATGTGGGGCAACCACCGGGGTTTGCAGATCCGCAAAACAAAGACAAGGTGTATCTGCTGGATAAAGCACTATATGGTCTTCACCAGGCCCCGAGAGCTTGGTATGAGACACTATCAACCTACTTGCTGGACAACGGGTTCACAAGAGGAACAGTAGATAGCACCTTGTTCACAAAAGAAGTAGCTGGCCACTTGCTGATTGTGCAGATCTATGTCGACGATATCATTTTTGGTTCCACCAATGACGAGTTATGCAAAGAGTTTGAAGTTGTGATGAAGAAGAAATTTGAGATGAGTTCGATGGGGGAGATGAAATTCTTCCTTGGGTTACAAGTTGAACAATTACCCGACGGAATTTTCATTCATCAATCGAAATATGTAAAGGATGTGCTGGAAAAGTTCGACATGGCAGATTGCAGTCCTGCGTCAACCCCCCTGGCACAGAATCACGGTATATGTCCGGATGAGCAAGGTGTAAAGCTGGATGAAACATTATACAGATCAATCATCGGCTCATTGATGTATCTTACAGCTTCCAGGCCCGACATCATGTACCCGACATGCTTGTGTGCACGATACCAGTCGAACCCGAAACAATCGCATTTGACAATCGTCAAGCGAATTCTACGGTATTTGAAGGGTTGCCCAAGCATCAGCTTGTGGTACCCTCGCTCGGGTGATTTTACATTATCTGGATTTGCTGATTCAGATTTCGGTAGTTGTAAACAGAACGCCAAGTCCACCACTGCTGGGTGCCAGTTCTTCGGAACTCGGCTTGTTACCTGGCAGTGCAAGAAGCAAACTGCAGTCGCGCTTTCTACATGTGAGGCTGAGTATGTCTCAGCCTCTAGCTGTTGTTCTCAGATTCTCTGGATTCAACAGCAAATGCGCGATTTCGGCCTGCAATTCTTGGATACTCCAATATTTGTGGACAATGAAGCGGCCATCAATGTCACGAAAAATCCGGTTCATCACTCAAAAACGAAACACATAGAAATCCGTCACCATTTTATTCGAGACTGTTATGAAAAGAAACTAATACGGATTGAACATGTGAGCACCGATGATCAGAAAGCTGATTTTTACACGAAACCGTTTGATAAAAAGAGATTTTATTATCTTTTGAAGTTAAATGGGTTAAAAAATCTGCAATCTGGGAGGGTTATAGAGTGTGAAGCCGAGCTGGGCGGCGATCTGACTTGAACCGTATCATGTTGTCAACCTTTGTTTGTACAGTTGTATTTCTTGCTTTTCTTTATAAAACAAAAACACAAAAATATGTTTTAGTTTTAGGGGGAGATATTCGCAGAAAAATACAAAAACATGATAAAATCATAAAAAATCCAAAAACATTAAAAAATGCAAAAAAAGCTGTGTAGTATAGGGGAAATGATAGTACATCAGCTAGACAGGCACATTACGCTAAAGATATGTAATGAAAAATGCAATTAAGCAGTCTCGCTAAAGATGTGCCGGTAGGTTCTTACAAAATTAGTAAATCGGTTTGGGATATAAACTAAATTTAACTTGCGTTTTCATGGGGAACACCTCCAGGATATATAGGTAACCCCTGAAATCCTGTTTGAAAGGTCCCGTATTCTGAGATACTAGGTCTTTATACTCGGTGATATCTGGGGTATTATCCCGGGACTTCTGCTGTATGGAAATACTGACCTAGTCCCCGGATAATACTTT
The DNA here is from genome assembly GCF_002127325.2 of Helianthus annuus. NCBI lineage: Eukaryota > Viridiplantae > Streptophyta > Magnoliopsida > Asterales > Asteraceae > Helianthus > Helianthus annuus. Next base: position 108,954,301 of record NC_035445.2, on the reverse strand, counting down.
ATGCAAAAAGCTTTGAAACATAAGCTTCACCCTCAGCATGCTGATGAAACAATAAAATTGATAGTCGCTGCAGTTGAAATGCAAAAGATCCTCTAAAGGGGACCCACCGAAAAGTCGAGCCGTCATCTCTCTGCTGAATGGAAGTTCTGACCTGAGCTCTCACGGTTTCGCATTTACCCCTAACAGATATCAGTTGTGGTATATTCACCTGTAAGACTGAATACTGGGATCCGGATACGGGAGTATATACTGAGGTGGGAACACACGTTGATGTTTAAGTCTCTAAAAACACTATTAACGTATCCCGAACAGTTTGAAAATTCTGTGAGAATTTAAAATGGACCAATATACCGACAATTAATGCGAATTGCTTAAATGTTTAAAATGAAATAAGCTTAACGGTGCTTGTGTTTTGTCAGAAGCTGATATGATCCCTTAACACGCTCGAAAAAAAATAGTGTGTGTATATATTTGTTTTGTACAGCTTTAAACCCAAAAACATTTTCTTTTCTCATTTTAAGTTTCGACAACTGATACTGGGGATTGGAAGATCAAAGCCTGTGTGCTGAACATGTCGGTATTTGATAAGGTTTGGGTAAGCTGTGATTGCAACAAGATCTGGTATGATGTTTGTGAGAAAACTTGTGCAAAAGTGTTTGAAAATTCAAAAAGTTCATTAATTTGAACTACTTTTAGAACAAAACGACAAATTATTTCATATTTTCGATCAACCAGGGCCATTAATTTGGACTTGGTAGGTCAAATCAGTTGAACAGGGTCATTAACTTGGACCTGGTCAACTGGGTGCAAACATGGGAAATTGAAAATGTTGAAAAATGTTTAAAAAATGAAATTTCTTGAAAAATCAAATTGAGAATCGCTTTTGTGACAATACATGAACCGCTTATGGGACAGATTTGTCTTTGGGGATCGCTTATAAGAGACTGACGGATAAGCGGTCCATACCTTCATATAAAAGCATCGGGACCCGCTTATTCTGTCATTTCTGAACCGCTCATACGCATGTGTCTCTGAGGCGATCCAAGATAATCTGTTCGTGTTCATCAAGATTTTAGCTGATTTGAGCCCTGATTTCTCGTGTTTTTGATAGAATATCTTCATTTACATCATGGGAAAGGTATGTGTCTTTTCAAATCCAGGTCTAAAGTCATGAATCATAACTGTCGGCATGTATCTATGAACGATTCATGTTTTGGTGCTTTTAAACATCATTTTTGTATGAATTGATAGATGGTTTGTAGTCGTCTTGGTGGGCATTGGATGAAAAGATGAAGAAGAAAGCTAAACGTGAATGTGAACGGGAAAATCGTAGGATGGAAGAGAAAAGAGGAAAGTTTTTGATGAAACAACAGGAAGAAGAGAAGGCAGAGAAGCGAAAGCGTGAAAAGATCAGAGTTGCTCTGAGCAGGAAGCCTAAAGGGCGTGAAGAAATCTACAAAGCAGCTATCTGAAGACCAATATTCTAGTCAAAGACTGCGGCTTCATCCAAGGGGGAGTTTGTTGGTGCATAATGTCTAAAGCCTGCGTCTTTGTGAAGATAGTTTAACATATATGGTCTAGATAGGCTAGTTTGTAATAGATCAGGGGTTGTTTATGTAATTATGTGATAGATATAGGTCTGGACCGCTTTTGTGACACTTGTCCACATAAGCGACCCAGGCTGGATCGCTCATGTGGACATGTCACATGAGCGGTTCCAGTTTCCTATAAATACCCTGATCTCTAGTTCATTTGTAACGGTTTTCCTTGATTGTACGTCGAACTGCTGACCTTCTGTCAATCGTTGCTGAATGAAGTAAAAGTATTAAAAGTGAAGATATATCTGTTTTCTACTCCTTTCTGTACCGTATATCTTCGTATCATGTTAAAATGTGTTTCCGCCACATTTTTAGCAGGCTCTAGATTTGATCATATTAAAATTACTGAATTAGAAAGTAAGTTGAAAGGTTTTGTGACTTCTGAACCGTATGTTTGTCCAGAACCGATCAATTCTATTCCAATAAGTGACAATGTCACAAACTTTGACAATGTCAAAGTTGAAGATTGTGATGAAAAATCTGATGATGTAAATACAAAAATTGAAAAACAAAAATTGTTTTTAGAATTAAATGAAAAATTCAAAAATACTGTTTTGCAATCTACTAAAATAGGTGAATGCTCAAAGCAGGAACCTGTTAAGAAGAGTGTAGAACAAAAACAAAAAGGTAAAAATTTGAAAATTGTTCAAAACAAAAATAAAAGTTCATCAGATCAATCATCCAATTGCAATCAAAAAGTAGAAAAATTGAAAAACGAAAACTCAAAAATTGTTGGTAATGAGTGGTGCAGGTTTGACCACAGTGCTCAAAAGCCAAATCCAACAATCAAGAAGAGGAAGGAGTATCACCACGCCAGACAATGCTTTGATCTAAGCGTTTGGTATGAAAATGGTGATGGGCATGATAACAGAGTGTGTTACCAATGCGGTTATCAAGGACACATTGCTGTTAACTGCCAGAGACAGAGATTTGAAACGAGGAGATGCTATAACTGCCTAATCAAAGGTCATATTGCCAGAGATTGCCCAAGGAAATCAAGTGAAAGATTGAGGGTTAATTCTCAGAAATTGGCAAAGAAACCAGTCCCTGTCAAGCCCAAGGAACTGAAAGTTTCAGAACAGAATGACAAAGAACAGAAGGTTCAAGAACCTAAATTTCAAGAAAAGAAAGTGAAGCTTTCACAAGGGCAAAAAGACAAACTGCGAAAAAAGAGGAAGAAGGCCAGAGAATATCTGGAGAAGATTTTGTCCTCGGGTTCACCCGACAGATCGAATAAGAGTGATGATGAATCAACTCCCTCAACTGCAAAGTCAAGCAAGTTGAATTCATCAGATGCAAATCTGAGGACAAAAGAGGAGATAAAGAAGAAGGAGAAAAAGGTCGGCGATGAATCTGACATGTCGAAGTCAGACAAGCCACCTTCAGGCGATGAATCTGGCTCGTCAAAGTCAGATAAGCCACATTCAGGCAATGATTCTGGTTCGTCAAAACCAGAAGAGCCGGTTATTGAGGTAAAATCTGAGAATTCAGGTTTAACAATGGATGATACGAACTTTCCTCCATTGATAAACAAGAATTCAAAATCACCCAAGCACAGTCAGGCTTGGGTGAAACTATTCAAATAGAAAAACCTGACTTGCCGGAGTTCCCAGGTTGGTAAGCGTGGAACATGAATCGGCACATTTCTTGAGAAATTTCACTCTGGTGATTTTTCGTCTTCAAAAGATAAATCAGTGACATTAAGTTGTACTTGATTCATCTTTCCTACAAGTGGTAATTTGAAAAACAATGTGATGAAACCCCGAATTTGTGAAATGACACACATAACTAATTTTCCGGAAAAACCATTTTGATTAAAACAAACTTAAGTGTTTTGAAATCATAATGGGAAAATAGTTTGTTGTGAGGGGGAGTTCTGATTGTTTACGCCAAAGTGGATGGAGAATTGAAGTGATTCTCATCAAGTTGTCAAGTTTGTACAGTTTGTTTCAAATTTTCTCAGAAAATCAAAATTGAAACATATTTTGATTTTAGGGGGAGAAAAATTTTAAAAAAAAAATTAGAAAATTTGAAAAAAATCAAAAACATTAAAAAGTCAAAATGAGTTTTGTTGTGAAAAAGAGGAAATGATAGTAAATCAGTGGACTATCACAGCATGCTAAAGAAATGTAATGTAAAATGTGATAAACGGTCTCACTAATGGTGTGACGATAGGTTTTTATACATTTAGTAGATTTATTCGGGATATAAACCTAAAATTTCAAACTTATGAAATTGGTGGGGAACACTACTTGGATATATAGGTAACCCCTGAAATCTCGTTTGAAAGGTCTCGTATTCTGATATACTAGGTATTTATACTCTATGATGTCTGGGGTATTATTCCGGGACTTCTGCTGAACGGTAGTTCTGACCTAGTCCTTGGCTAATACTTTTCTCAAAATGCTTGAAACATAGCATAAAGCCCTCAGCTGATTAGACAATAAAATTGATAATCATCTGTTGTAGCTGAAAAGATCCTCTAAAGGGGACACACTGCTAAGTCGAAGCTGATATCTCTCTGCTGAACGGAAGTTCTGACCTGAGATCCCTCAGTTCTCGCATTTAACCCCTAATTTATGTACAGATATCATTGTAGTATTCTTGCCTGTAAGACTGAATATTGGGATTCTGGATACGGGAGTATATTCAAGAGGTGGGACACATGAATCGATCTAAGTTCATAAAACACTTAAATAGTATCCTGAATAGATTGAAAATTGTATGAAAATTTAAGAGGACAACTATATCGTCAATCAACGTGAATCGTTTAGAACTTAAAATGTCTAAAAGCTTAACGGTGCGTGTGATGTGTCTCAAAAACTGATATGATCCTCTTACACAAACTCACAAAAATATGTTTGTACATATTTCATTTCCGCATTTAATTTCTGTCTTTGCATTTATGTTTCTTATTTTGAAAAATCCAAAAAGATTTTCGACAACTGATGATGAAAAGCTGACATTCAAAATCTCAAAGGCTAAACATGATGAACAGACGGTTTGGTTAATTGGTTTGAAATGTTTAAGATGATTCATTAAGTTGAATCAGAATTTGGAATGTTTCAAATTGTATTAGAAAATTCTCAAATGTTTATTTGATTCATTAAGTTGAATCACAACTTTATTGGTTTGTAATAGAGTGTTTGAGATGTGCAGGTTTCAAATTTTTGTTGCTACGAAAAGCCAGACTACGATCCCGACAGCTAAGTCTAAGGGGGAGTTTGAAGACGAGCTCAACGCTAAAGGAGCTTGTATCTGGAAAGCCAGGTGTCGATCCCAAAAGCACGGAAGCTTGACGAAAGGGGAAGCCTGAAGAGCCTGAAGAAAGAGAGCAACGGAAGCTGAAGAAAATACAGATCCACCAGGATTCTGTTCGAACAAGAGTATTTGAAGACTCTCACTAAAGATTCCGTCAACATCCAAGGGGGAGTTTGTTAGTGCAGTTGTCTGTCGACTACATCTTTGTTCGAGTTTGAAAGAGAGAGAAAGTCAAGTCGCTATGAGTTTCGCTACGAGATTGACTACGGCAATATCCAAGGGGGAGATTGTTGATGCACGTAATGTCTATCGCCTTCGTCAATCCGAGTCGTAGTGAAAAGTCGAAAGGAATCAAGCGCGTAATGTCTTATTTAGTTAGAAATGGCAAGGTGGAAAACTTGTAATTAATGATAACTATCATTAAAGTGCCTTGACCATATAAATAGGAGCTTATGTTATGATTTTAGTTAGAGTTCTTGGAAGAGTTTAGTAGGAGACTTGGAGAGGAGACTTTCTAGAGAGAGAAAGTAGAGAGAGAAAGTAGTGTAAGCGTGAAATCTTGTACCGAAGCGTCAAATCTATCAATGAAATCACGTTAGTAGTACGATAGTGTGTGTTCGGTCACGTACGTTCACGGATTCCGCACGTGAAACGTTCGTTACGCAATCGAACGGTGCCAAAACCGGTCCTACAATAAGAATTTATTGCTTTTTCATTTTCAATTTTATTTTCTTCAAGAACAAAATTTTCTTTTTCTATAACTTTTATTTGACTTTAAAACTTTGTTTCTTTTTCTTTTAAATTTTTGTTTTCCAATTTTATCCAAAAATCTTCATTTTCTGATGATTTTATTTTGTTTTCAAACTCTTTTTCATTTTCTTTCAACTTTTTGATTTCCAATGTCAAACTCTCCACTTCTTTCAAGAGTTTGACATTATCTGCTTCAGATTTATCACATTTTGAACATTTCTCATGCATATTTTCAACATCAGCTTCCTTCTCAATCTTGAAAGCTGGAATTTCTTTAACCTGTTCTTTTAACACAAGATCTTTTTCTTCAGATTTGACTTCACTGTTTTCTAACACCTCAATTGTTTCATGTTGTTCAGATTTTTCTTGATGACCACTGTCAACCTGATTCTTCTTGGAGTTGACATGTTCTTCAACATTAGCTGCCTTATGGTTCTTCTTTTTCTCAGCTTGTCCCTTTTTAAGTTTTTCCAATCTATCTGCAAAAAAACATATTAAACAAATCAGATGAAAATTTTATTTCATAATATTCAAGTTTTTCAAGTTCTTCATTTTCATCATCACTATCTTCATCTGATGAGTGATCAAAGATTGGAGTTTCTTTTGAAACAACTTCTGAATCCTTTTCAGCTTTTTCTGAAACAACATTTGAAGCCTTTTCAGCATTTTCTGAAACAACCTCTGAATCTATTTTTATTGAAACTGGTTCTTTTGAAATTAATTCTTCTGAAACTGGTTCTTCTTCGATCTTTATCAGACTGTATTGTTGTTCAGATTCATAGTAAAATATGCCAATTCTTCTTTAGACTCCATGTTTATGGATTTGAGCTTTCTCACAAACAAAACTTATCAAACGAACTGAAATGACTTTCACACGAAATGACTCTTGGTGCGAACTGAGATGAAATTTCAAGCAAAATGAATCACCAAGCTCAATTCGTACGAAATGAAAATGTGTTTCACACGAAATGGGCGTTTCGTGCGAAATGAATATAATTTTCAAATGAAATGACACTTTTGAAGCGAAATGAGCTGATTTCGATCCGATTCGTGCGAAATGAAGATATTTCATGCGAAATGAGATCAACCAAATCCAATTCGTGCGAAATGAGAAGCTGTTTCACATGAAATGACTCATTTCGTACGGAATGGTGCTGATGTCACTTGTTCGATCTGTTTTTGACAAAATTGATCAAGTTCTAGGTCGATTTTAGGTCTAATTCTTTCAAGGATTTGTTAAAACAGTGTTTCGTACATTATATTTGAAAATCAGTCCATAATAACCGTGAAATCTTGATTAATTTTGAAAAGAAAGTGTAGAAATCAGAATTTTCAGTGCAATCGAGATGAATTTGTAAGAACTCCTCCTCCTGAGCTCTGATACCACATGTAGGATCGTTTTCCCGACCTTAACGAGTCGTTCAGAAGAGTTCTCGATCAATACGAAAGGCGGAAACAGACGTATTGACTTTGTATCGGCTTGATATACACATTAATTGTCTAGTTTATTGATCTGAAAGCTTTTTACAGGCTGGAGACACTTCGGCAGCACCTCGGCGTCCAGAATCAAAAGATACAAATGAAATGGCATGACCTAGTATTTATAGACACACCTATTTCGTACAAAATGGTTCTCACGAAATGACCATGTCATTTCGTGCGAAATGCCCATGTCATTTCGTGCGAAATGACCTACATGTTATTTCGTGCGAAATAGCCATAAACACATATTTCTTGTATTTCGTGCCCTGATCTAATCAATCTAATACAACGAAGACGAAGTCGACAGACATATGCACCAACATTGGCAAGCATATGGTAGAAGTAAGTTCCATGCCGGTCTCGAGTGTTTCACAAAAATACATCTTCGGCCGAGTGTTGAGTGATATCCTGTGAGGTATGTGAACTTGTATATAAATGGAATTTTTTAAGAGGCATGTTGTGCTCAAATAAGTAATTCTCTTACGAAACGTCTAAATAAATCATAACGAATAGGATTGTAAATAACATAAAAATAAATCCTAATAAAGATCTTGGAATCCCGACACTCAAGACAAGCCCAAAAAACATCTCTTCTACCCATTCGATTCGGGTGTGTAAGCCACATTATAAAGAGTTTTGCTTGAAGACAAGCAAAGATTCAAGTGTGGGGGTATTTGATGTGTGTAAAATGCAACATATAAATTACATCAAAGGAGGCATAAAACTAACCCTTTTTTAGTACTAATGTTGGAAAAAGTGTGCTTTTGTCTTCCTATTGTATTTTCAGGAGTAAATGAGCGCAAATGAACAAAAGAAGCAAAAATACAGCTAAATCTAACATAAATACAAGAAAAGGAATAAACGTGGCATGCCCGACCCCTCGATAACATCTTCCCAAGCAAAAACACGAGATCAGAAGGCTGAACACGCCCCATGCCCAGCGGACACGGGGGCGTGCTCAAGTGTCTGCAGAAAAGACAAAGTTTTAGAAACTTCTATTTCCCAACACGGGGGCGTGCTCAGCTCAACACGGCCGTGGTCAACGCTAAGATTCGCAGAATCTAAGCAAATCTTGATAGTACAAATACGCTTCTGCACACGGGGCCGTGCCCAGCGGACACGGGGGCGTGGTCAACTAATGCAGACAAACTGCAATTAATGAAGAAAGAGAAAGTGGATGGACACGGGGCTGTGCTCAATGGATACGGGGCCGTGTCCGGGCTTCTGTGCAGGCTATAAATAGAGGTGCTTGGTTCAATTTAAAGGCATCCATTGACAAACCACCTCTTCCCACTTCACCCACACTCCACCACCATCACAACACCCACATCTACCACCATCATCCATCATCCATCATAGAGTGTGTGTAGTAGTCTCGGGATCCAAGATTGATAGTAAGAGTTCTTGACAATCAAATGCCATGTTTGCCTAAGTCTCTTAGAAGACAAGCATTTAGTGTAATACTTTTGTTTTTTAATCTTTTCGCACTTTTTATTTGGTTTTGTATTAATGACTTTAATAACTAGTTTCTTATGTTGAAGGTGAAACTTCCTTTTCATTTGTCCGTAGTGTCTTGGTGTTATTTTACTGTCTATATAAAATAAAAGATTTACACCATTCATATCTCTACGGTCTATATAGAGATATGTTGGCTACCTGGTCGGGGGTTAAGGGAATGGTTTGGTAAGGTTCGTGCCTTGTTCAGTGTATAGATCCTGCAAGGACCTGGGTCAAGCTTACTAGGACCTCCTTCAATACCCACTGGTATTGGATGGCGGGGGTGCGAATGGCTTGATCCCCTCATATGTAAACTACTATTAATACATTAACCCGACTACTTGGGATTCTATCCCTGCTGACTCAAACCACTTAGCCGAGGGTAACGTCACCTTCAAAAGAGGGGCCTACTACTATAACTAAGATAGTCTCTTAAAAAGTGCAAAAGTGAAGAAAACATCAAAGGTTACACTAAAGGCGAGTCGGATCCAAGTGATTCATCTTGTCTATCTGTTTTTATTTTGATTTTTATTTTCAGTATTTTTTGTTTTTATTTTTCATGTTGAAACCTTTTTCTAAAATTTTGATTTGATTAGACGTGAGGATAAACCGGTATTAAAAGCTCTTGTCTCTTTGGACGACCTCGGTATCTTACCAACACTATACTATGCTCACGATGGGTGCACTTGCCCATATGTATGTTTAGTGTTAGTAGAATGTCGTGTTTTATAAATTTAAAACTTGACTAAAGTGTTAAAAATGGGCTAAAAATATACATAAAAATATATAACACTCGACATGCATCAGTCGCCATTCTATAGGTCGCTTCCCCTATAGTATCAGTGGTCGACATATCCTCTGACTCTGATTCTAGAGAGTCAGTGACTTCTTCTACCTTGCAGGCCGTTGGCCTGGAGGCATACCCTGCTAACGATGCCTCCTCTGCCGCCCACACTACACCTCGTACCCCTACTCCCACACATAGCTTCATCCATACTGCCACATCCACTACCACACACCCCGTCACCCCCACCTCACACCATGTCCCGACATACCCACCAATAGTCCTATCCCTCCTGTTGACACCTCACGACCTAGTGGCCCTGGCTTTGTGGGACTCGTTCCTTACCACATGGATACATCTCCCATCTTCACACATGAGAATCCCGCACGGCGCCCTAGGGAGAGCACGTCTCCACAGCCATCCCGCCCGTTTTCCCGTGCTCCTTATGCTCATCATCCGGCGCGGTATTCCCTACCGCGTGTCATGCCCATTTCTGACCCGTACCATCCGTCTCAGCACCCTGGGTACACTAGAGATGACTTCCTTCTCTCACTGCAGCTCCAGGTCAAGATCCTTTACAAAAGGGTCTATGACCTCGAGAAGCAGGCGGACGCCAGACCTCTGCCCGCACCAGCCTACTCACCACCACCTCCTCATATGTCAGCAGATGACCTTGCCGCCCGAGTTTTGACACTCGAGCAGCAGGTGGGTTTCTTACTCCGTTGAGTCCATGAGCTCAAGGAGGAGGCAGCCCATCTTCGTAGCTTAGCTTTCCCTACACCACCACCATCCCCCACTGCACCTTAGATCTTCTTTTGCAGATACTTTTGTATGGGTAGCTCACAGTTTTTGTATGAAGACTAGTTGCCAAGTTTTGAAGACAACTCGAAGACTCAAGATCGCCATATGTGAAGGAAGATTTTGCCATTTTTATGTATTAAACTTGTATGATCGGGTGATGTAGCCCGAGTACATTATTGTTTCCTTTGCAAACAATTATGTAACAAGTTGTCTTGATATATATAAAAACTTGGTGTTATATTTACGACGCATTATTATTTATCTGTTTATACATGTCTCTTTGCTTGTATGAATTGATTTAGTTACATGGTGGATTGCTTGGTTGCATATATATCTTTTCTTTTATGATTTATTTAATAAAAATATGGTGGTTATTTCTTAAACGCCTAGTCACTGTCGTCTTAATATTTGGAAAATCATGGCACCAAGAAGGATGATTCACACACGAGGGATGAACCAGCCTCCACCTCCACCACTACCTAGGACTCCAGAAGAGCTGAACTCACCACTTGAAGAGAGAATATAGTTATCGCCTAGTATGAGGCGAATCGTGCCTAGAATAGTGGCGGCACGGGTGGATCTGGCGGACACGGACAAGGCGGTTCATCTGGAGGAAACCTTGTTAATGGTAATGTTAAGTTGATTTGTTACAACTTAAACAATTCATTTTATAATCTATTCATGCGTTTCATTATTTGTTCATTCATGATTCGGTTATGCAAATTTCAGGATGCACATACAAGCAGTTTCTAGACTGCAAGCCACTAAATTATGACGTCACCGGCGGTGCTGTGGCATTTGTGCGTTGGACCAAGAAAAATGATTCACCTATCTGAATGAGCAAATGCTCTGCTGACCAGCAAGTTACTTTTATCACTAGCTTATTTGTTGATGAGGCCCTCACCTGGTGGAATCTTCAAGTGCAAACTTTGGGTGACGATGTTGCATACGGAATGTCTTGGCATGATTTGAAAGAAAGGATGAGGGAGAAGTATTGCTCCTGAGCTGAACTCTAGAAATTGGAGGCTGAATTCTAGAATCTCTCTATGGTCGGAGCTGACATAGTGGGTTACATGCAAAGGTTTCATGACCTATCGCATGTGATTCCCTATCTTGTGACGCCGTATTTCAAGCGCATTGAGCTCTATATATGGGGTCTAGCTCCCGAGATCCAAAGCATGGCTACATCAGCAAACCTCGCTACTATCACGCAGGCTGTGACCTTAGCCGTCAGTCTCACTGAAGACGCGGTAAGGATGAAGAAGTTGTCTCTATAAATACCTGAGAAGGTAGAATTACATGTCGAGTCTTCCAGTGAGAGGAAGAGGAAGCACTCGAATCTCAAGACCCAACAACAACAACAACAACAAGAAGCGAGACATCAACCTGCCTTAAGAGGCAAAAACGTTTGCTGCTGCAAATGACATTTGGGTTAAAAAGTATCAGGCCAATCTGCCCAAGTGTGACAAGTGCAACTACCATCACTTGGGTGCTTGCCGTGTGATTAAATATGATATGTGTGGGAAGATGGGTCACAGGACCGAAATTTGTTGGGCAACTGGTACTGGAGGAGGAGCTGGGAATGGTAATAGAGCTGGAAATGGAGCTGGTAATGGAAATGGATCTAGGAATGGAAATGGTAACGACAATGGTAATGGTAATGGGAATCGGAATGGAACTAGAAATGGGAATGAATGCGGCCAGGGATGTTATGGATGCGGTAGTAAGGATCATTTCAGGAAGAACTGTCCAATAGAGAACCAAGCTCAGGGAAGAGCTTTTGCGATTGGAGAAAGAAATGCCCGCCAAGACCCTAATGTGGTCACCGATACGTTCATATCGCATCCATATTGTTTGATACCGGTGCCGATTTTAGCTTTATTTCTATGGAGTTTAGAAATATACTTGGCGTTGAGTCAAGTAAGCTAGATGTTCCTTATTTGATAGAGTTAGCAGACGGTACACTTGTTGAGTCAGGAGAAATTGTTAAAGGACGTTCATTGGAGCTTGGTGAGCAGAAATTTAGCATCGACCTTTTACCCGTCCAGTTGGGTAGTTTCAACGTAGTTGGCATGGATTGGCTGTCCGAGAATCGAGCCGAAGTTGTATGTCACGAGAAGATTATTCTTATTCCGCTTGCAAACGAGGAGACACTCATCGTACACGGAGAGAAGTGTGACACGCCCTTGCGGATCATAAATTGTATGAAAGCTCGAAAGTGCTTACGGAAAGGTTGCATAGCCTTTTTAGCACACATAGTCGACAAGAAAACCGAGGAGCCGAACCTAGAGGATATTCCAGTGGTTAAAGAATTCCCCGAAGTCTTCCCCAAAGACTTGCCGGGATTACCACCACAAAGACAAGTAGAATTTCGCATCGACTTGGTACCAGGAGTCGCACCCGTGGCCAAGTTTCCATATCGACTAGCACCATCTGAAATGCAAGAGTTATCCACGCAACTTCAAGAGTTGTTGGATAAGGGATTCATTAGACTAAGCTTCTTGCCTTGGGGAGCTCCAATTTTATTTGTGAAGAAGAAAGACGGAACTACTGAGAGTTGAATAAACTTACTGTCAAGAAACGGTATCCACTATCGAGGATTGATGATTTATTCGACCAACTGCAAGGTTCGAGCTTCTACTCCAAGATAGACTTAAGGTCTGGTTATCATCAGTTGCGGATACAAGAGGAGGGTATACCGAAGACGAAATTTCGAACTCGTTATGGTCACTACGACTTTCTTTTTATGCCTTTTTAGGTTAACAAATGCACCGGCGGTCTTTATGGATTTAATGAATCGCGTGTGCAAGCCGTATCTCGACAAATTCGTGATAGTATTTATCGATGATATATTTATATACTCATGAATAAAGGAGGAGCACGAACAACATCTGAGGACCATTTTGGAGCTACTAAATAAGGAGAAACTTTATGCAAAATTCTCCAAGTGCGAATTTTGGCTTCGCGAAGTACAATTTCTCGGGCATGTTGTGAATGAGAAAGGCATACATGTAGATCCATCGAAGATATAGGCAATTAAGAATTGGGAGGCACCCAAAACTCCAACTGAAGTGCGACAATGTAACACCTCGAAATTTTGCGTCCAATAATGTATTGACACGTGTCTTGAGTTTACACGTGGTGTTAAATACTGAGTAAAGGACTAAAGTTGACAAACATTGAAAGTATGCAAATTCGAGGGTTAAAAATGTCAACGAGGGATAAATACACTGTACAGTAACCCTAAATAATGCTCGTACCTTCAAACGGATAAATCATGGATCGTACGGAACGAAATGCGGAAGAAAGTGAGAGATTACAAACTACAGGGGTTAATTGTGTCAACATGTTTAAGTTATACCTCTGATTGACCCTTTAACATACCCGAGGCTTTGTAACAGTAAATTACGCTCACTAGAATATACGATATAAATTTCGCGAAGTTCCATTTTAAAACGAGAAAGTTATGATCAATTTCGTATGCGAGGGGTTAGAAGCGTTAACAATGAAATTTAGGGCTTTTCGGATAGTAATTAAACTAACCGAGGACTTAACGATGCGGGTAAAAGTCGCGAGGCCCTTATTCGTAAATAAACGAGGCCCAAAACGCAAAGTTACCCCTTCGGAACCGAAAGGCCAGGGTAATAATGGCAAAAGATTTGAAAATCTTGAAAATCAGGCCTCAGGCGGGCCGCGTTAGAGAAACAAGGAAGCTCACGCGGGCCACGAGCCAGGTGCAGATTCGTTTCCTGACATAAGGATTCAGGCGGCCCGCATAAGGGTAGCCTGATCCTTAACGCGTGCCGCGTCAGACCGCCAGATGCAGAAAACATGCACAGGTTCACTGTTTGCTGTTTTAACCGACCTTGGATGCAATTATGGCAGCATGGGCGCCCCCTACACGTCCCCTAGCACTCAGGGACATCTGCTGATCATCCATGAGCAATTATAGACTTAGTTGTGATGATCTTGTGCTCCAATTTTCACTATAAAAAGGCCTTCATGTGCAACATTGTCTTCACACCTTCAAACTGCAATTGTGAAGACTTCTGGAGCTCCAAAGCAGAACCAAGCCATCCCTAGTCGTGCTTAGGACTTTGGTAAGCACCCTTAACCTTTCTTAGTTCGATTTATACATAGTTATAGCTTAGAAGTCAATCCATCGTAATTAACGGTTGACTTAACGATAAATCACAAATGGTCTAGTGGTTTGTCGAATCAAAAGTAGTTATATGTTGGTAATCATGTGGGCATTAAACCCCTAAAAGGGCACCCTCTGATTCCCACTCTAACTAGTCCGAATGTCGAGTCAAACTTGCTTAGAAAAAGTCAACAGAATGCTATTTTGCGATTTTATGCATAATCAGTAATGTAGATGGCGTGTAACCTGTTTTAACACTCATATAACATGGTAATAAGTATATTAACTAGTCTAAGCTTGTTTGATCCGACCATTTACTGTTTTGACCCGGTTCGGAACCGAAAGTCGCAAAACTTTGACTTTTGCTTTGACTTCAGTTCTGACCCGTTATGGTATGAGTTAGATATGCCTTAGGACTCTCTTAGGACCAGGTTACATGATGGTATAACCCTCTGTGACTGGTTCGTTGTTTGTCCGAGTCTTTAGCACATTTCCGCTAAATGCTTAAATGTTGACCGTAACGCCCTTTTCACTTTAAAACGAGAATTTTGGACATGTGAAAGAACAATAATCTTAGTTACTGATTTCTAAGCATGTCCCTAAAATATCACGTCAATCCGAGGTCCAGGATAGGAGTTATGCTAAATAGCGCAATTACGGAAACTTTAGTAATTTAACGGCGCAATTAGCATAACGCCTATCTAAACCCAAATTTCGACACCAAACCTTTTACAAACTGATGTAAAATAATATTTTGGGATTTTTAAAGATTTTTAATTATTTTTAACCTGCTCATAACCTGCGGTTATGGCATCGGTTCGGTAAATACCGAATATACCCTTTTCGAGCATAACTTGAGTTCTACAAGGTATTTTGACCCGATTCCAGTTGCTACTAATTTTAAATAATAAATAGAGTATTTTGAACTTTATAAACTGTTCGGAAAACTCAGATTTCCTGTGGAACTCAGAAACCTCTTTTATAATCTTTAAAATGACCGAAATACCCCTACGGGGCATATAATGGATTTAAACTCGTTACGGGCATTATGGAAGGTATCCTACTGATACCACAACCTCTTTAAAGCACATTGACTTAGGAAACCTGTGTAGGACTCCTACGGTTACCCGCACGGTTCGGTTTATGTAACTAGTTTACATAAACTAGCCGAAACGGGTCAAACCTTATCATTTTCACCTCAAAATCCAGAGTGTGATTATATTACCCATATGAAACCAGTCTTCAAACTTGTTGGGTCCAAATCACACTCCATTCCCGGTTTTCGCCTTTCACGCGATTAAGCTGTAATTATCCTTTGATACCAACCGGTCTAGCTAAGGCTACATTAAAGACCCGTTAGGATTCTAATAGGTTGTTATAAACCTTCGTTCCAGAATAGGAGACCAGTAAAAGATACTTGCATTTATTTGATTGAGGATATTACTTGCAAAGGTAAATACTTTTAACTTATTTTCCGTTATACGGGCTTGGGTTATGGTATTTAAAATACCGCTTGGTCGGGCAATTGACCCCAACTCATTTGTAGTCGGGTGATTTCAATGTGACCCGTTTAAAAATTTTTTTTGTTGGCTTTATGCCTTTGGGAGCTTAATGACCATGTCCCGGATATCCTTGGCATCATTTTACGAAATGGCCACGACCCCGACACACGGGTGTAAGCGTACACCCGTAATGTGTCTATATTATTAAAGGTATAACCGTTGGTTTTCCCGCCACGACTTTATGCTTAGTGGCGTGTCTATTAACCTTAAACCCGGCACGACCCAGGCGACCGAACGCATAGTGAACATGTAATTCTTTTACAAGATTTAATTATAAATTATCCCAAGTTATAAAGAGTTTGTGCCTTGTGCATTCAAATTAATTTTATTAAACATTTTACAAAAGTGTCGGTTGAATGTATTTACCAGTGTAAACTGACGTATTTTCCCAAAAAGATTAAATGCAGGTACTAAGCGTAATTGGCTAGATATTTCTCCTTAGCATCAATAAAGAGTCTCGAAAGCTTAAGATGCCTACGTCTGTTGAACAATACTTATATTTTATTTTGATCCTCTGTGGATTATATTTCGACGATTGTGATACTTTGATATTACATTCAATGGTTGAAATATATTAATCTTTATGCTTCCGCTGTGCATTTATATATTGTGGTTTGACTATATTGTTGCCAACTACGTCACGGTAATCCCCCACCGGACCCACCGGTGATACACGTGGAAATCGGGGTGTGACAGACAATTTCTGGGATTAACGGGTTATTATCAGAGATTTAATGAAAATTTTTCTAAGATGGCTCAACTGCTAACTTCCCTCATGCAAAAAGACAAGCAGTTCGATTGGGGCGAAAAACAGGAAGAGTCATTTCAACTTCTCAAGGATAAATTGTGCGATGCACCGATCTTATCACTCTCTGAAGGTACAGATGACTTCGTGGTATATGCGATGCTTCACGTCATGGATTAGGTTGCGTGCTTATGCAACGGAAAAAAGTCATTGCGTACACATCATGCCAAATAAAAGTTCATGCGAAGAACTATACCACTCACAACCTAGAGTTAGGCGCGGTGGTATTCGCTTTGAAGATTTGGCGGCATTATCTATACGGTACTCAGTGTACTATCTTCACGGATCACAAAAGTCTTCAACACATATTTAATCAAAAGAAGTTAAGTATGTGTCAACGACGTTAGGTTGAAATGTTGAACGACTACGATTGTTAAATCAAGTACCAATGGGAGAGGTGAACGTTGTAGCAGACGCCTTGAGTCGCAAGAAACGAATCAAGACACTAAGGGTTCGAGCTTTAGAGATAACGATTCAAACGCACCTCACCACACGTATCCATGACGCGAAACAAGAAGCACTCAAGGAAGAGTATATTAAGGCGGAATTTCTAAGAGGTATAAAGAAACAGTTAGTTTCAAAAGATAATGGAACTTTATACTTCATGGGACGCATTTGGGTTCCACTTTTTGGCGGACTTCGAGAGGTTATTTTTGATGAAGCACATAAGTCAAGGTACTCGATCCACCCAAGATCGGACAGGATGTACCAAGACTTGAAGGAATACTACTGGTGGCCTAACCTCAAAAACGACATCGCTGCTTATGTCGGAAAATGCCTGACTTGCGCAAAAGGTAAGGCAGAGCATCAGAAACCCTCAGGCTTGCTACAACAATCCGAGATTCCCGTTTGGAAGTGGGAACAAAGATCTATGGACTTCATAACAAAATTACCCAGGACCTCAAGGGGTCACAACATGATATGGGTAATAGTCTACAGGCTAACCAAGTCCGTACACTTCCTGCCGATACAGGAGAAGGATTGTAGATAGATGCTTGCTGAACTGTACCTTAAAGAAATAATGGCTCGCCATGGAGTGCCTATTTCGATAATCTCAGACCAAGACGATCGTTTTGTATCAAGAATTTGGAAATCTTTTCAACAGGCCTTTGGATCTCGCCTAGATCTCAGCACGACCTTCCATCCACAAACTGACGGCCAGAGCGAACGGACCATTCAAACCCTTGAAGACATGCTTCGTGCATATGTCATGGACCTAGGCGGCAATTGGGATACTCACCTACCCTTGGTAGAGTTTTCCTATAACAACAACTATCACACAAGCATACAAGTCGCACCGTTCGAAGCTCTTTATGGTCGGAAGTGTCGCTCTCCGCTATATTGGGCGGAAGTTGGTGATAAACAATTAATCGCTCTCGAGTTAGTCCAGGAGACTACCGATAAAATTTTCCAGATCCGAGACCGTATCAAGTCGGCTCGTGATCGACAAAAGAGCTACGCAGACAGAAGGTCAAAACCATCATCTTTCGAGGTAGGAGACAAAGTTTTGTTGAAAGTCTCGCCTTGGAAGGGCGTAGCCAAATTTGGGAAGCGTGGAAAGTTAAATCCATGATATATTGGGCCATTTGAGATCTTGGAAAAGATCGGTACTGTTGCCTATAAATTAAAGCTATTGGATGAACTTAGTGGCATACACGACACATTCCATGTGTTGAACCTCAAAAAGAGTCCAACACAAGAGACGGTTATCATCCCTGCGAATGAGATACATATCGACGACAAACTCCGATTCAGTGAAGAACCGGCCGAGGTTATGGACTGGAAGGTCCAGAAAACAAGGAGAATTCGCATGAAATTAGTCAAAGTCCATTGGAAATCTCGACATGGGCCCGAGTATAATTGGGAACACGAGGATCAAATCAAATCCAAATACCCCCACCTGTTTGAGAAGACTCCTACAACGGATAACTGAGCTTGAAATTCGGGATGGAATTCTTTTTAACCGGGGGGGGGGGGGGGTATGTGACAAACGGCACAATCAAGTAACTTCCGTACCATTAAATAATTATTTATTTTCTAAAATTATGTGTTTTAAACGTCAACATAACACGTTTGCATGTCATACATTTTAATCATGCATATCATACATTTTATTCATCACATTTTGAAACAATTTAAGCAATGCATCAAAACAATTAATAAACTCACCAGTTAGATAAGCTGTGTCAGCACAGCCTCAGTACTCAGCTAAATGGTAGATTTAGGACTTAGACGTAGGTCCGACATCAAAAAATATATCAAATCCCCAGTGGGAAAACAAGGAAAATTGTTAACACTTTCTGAAAAATTTAACGAGCTTTAAAAGTGTCCAATTTGAACCATAAATGACAATTTTCCACAGAAGTCAGCACCTGGAAAATTATACCAAGTCAAGAAATAATAATAAACATCAAAAACAACTTAAAAAGTATTGGGGATATCATTAAAACACAAGAACATATCAGACCTTATAAGTTATGCAACTTAACCTTTTAGCGAACCGACAACGAAACACGCACCGAACAATTATCCGACACTATCAGAACACCAAATATGAACTACTAGCATTGTTTTAATGTTGTAGAACTAGTATTGGTCAAATAACACCTTATTACACATAAAAACACTTAAATTCACTTAACACCTAATTAAACCCTCAAAGTTACCTTCAAGTCCCTAAACTACCAAACTTTGCCATCTAACCCCCACACTATTATAGATGGTCAACAAGGGGGCCCACAAGCCCCCATGTTGTCTCATGATAAGGAAAATGGTTAGATGGGTATTAGATTTGATGAAGGGATTAAGAAAAGTATGAGACCATAAAACCTAACCTTATCACCTCTTTCTCACAACAAAATTTCAAACACTTTCTCCTCTCTTCTTCCTCACCACATTCGGCCAAACCACCTCCAAATCACCTCCACTTTTCTTTGATTTTCAATCTATTCCAAGGTTAATCAAGTGTGTCTCAAGCTTAACTAAGAAGGTTTCAAGACTCGGAAGTTCAAGAACCAACTTGTGGATCTTTTAACCACCAACTTTGCCTCATCTTCATCTTCTTGTTTTTATGTTTCTTCCCTAGCCACTAGAGCTAGTTATTACGTCACGAAACAAGAGAAGTATCATTGAATTTACTACGCTTTGGAACACAAATCAGTGAGTTCATGTCCCTTTTTTAAACGTTTTCCAGTTTCTTAAAACTTTTGGGGGAAATACATGTACAAATGGTATGTTAGACTAGGAAATGAAACAACTAGATCACGTGCGAATAGGGTTATACTTAAGAACCATTAATCACATTTAGACTGAGGAGCGGAAATAGGTAGATCTCTTGGGTTTTGACAAGCCCCACTCTTGGTCCATAGGACCCACACGGAAGAGTGATTTTGTGGCCCAGTCGAGGGTAATCGACACAAAAATCATCAAGGTTTGGATTGCTTCCTATGTCATCACACATGTTAATATCCTTACTAAACAATATTGATCACGATTTCATAGGCGTTTACATACCGGTTTTTATACAAATACATCTCACATTTTCAAATATTCATTTATTATAAAATATCTACATGAATTCACCAACTTTGTTGATGTTTTTTTTTCCAACTTACATGTATTTCAAGAAATTAGTGGATCTTTGCGGGGCTTTTGCATCAAGATGTTAAGCGTCATAACTCCATGCCACCTTTTGAAGGGTTTGCACGTTATATCCCACCTCCATGCGGTGATATAAGGAACAAAACCTTGATCTTTTAAACTTGAACTATGTTGGATGACTTTTAAAACTAAATTTCTTTTGGAAGTGATGTAAACAATACTGTTAGCTTATATTTGTGTTTTGAAACTTATGGAATGGCATTTGGAGTTTATTTTTATTCATATAGTATGTTTGCTAATTCGTATGCAATGAGAATCAATCACGATCACACCTCGTGCTTTCGCCTATGAGCGGGTGTGACATATAGAAACATACAAAACCTATAGGGAACATATACGAGACTTATACTATACACTATACGATATGATACTATACAATACGATACGATATGATACGATAGTATAGTATAGCATAGGATAGCATAACATAGCATAGCATAGCAAAGCATAGCATAGCATAGACCTATACGGGACCTAAACTACACCTATAGTCCTATACGGGACTTATACTACACCTTTAGGCCTACGTGGGACCTATACTACATCCATAGGCCTATACGAGACCTATAAGTATATATACAGGACCTATATAGGACTTATACTACACCATATGATACGATACTACACCTATAGGCCTATACAAGACAACACTACCCATATATGCCTATAGATGACATATACTACACTATACAATACAATACGATAGGATACAATATTATATTATACGTATAGGCCTATACAAGATTTATACTACACTATATGATACGATACTACATCCATAGGCCTATACGAAGCCTATATTAAACTATACGATAGAATACTTAACACTGTTTTTATTTATCTAGTTTTTGAAATTACTTATTATAAAAGTTTGCTAAAATGATAAATAATGCATAACAATGTTTCTTTAAAAAACCACCCTTAATATACGCTGCGTATAGGCCTATACGTGGCGTATATAAAGGGACAAATTCCCAAATCATATCAGAGATTCTCTTGAAAATTGAAAAAGGTGGCTATACGCTGCGTATAGACCTATATGCGGCGTATATAAAGCCAGGGTTTGGTGTGCAAATATGTACACCCTAAAGAAACTGATCCCATAAAGTAAAGTTTATTCACCGTTATTATATCATTATCTTTCTTCAAGTTTAAGAATCTGAATCTCTGATCAATAACATCCCTACATAGAGTGAGAAGGGGTGTTTCCTTATTTGACTTTGCGTTAACACTCTCTCTTTCTTCCCCAAAAAGTCAACTCACCCATAAAAATATGTTTGGATTTAAGTGTATTTGCAACGACAAAGATGGTGAATAGTATAATTTGTCGGTGGAAGAACCAAAGACTCTTTTTTTCCTTCATTGCTTACCCTATAGCCCCAAGGATTCCTCTTTTTCATCATCATCATCATCATCATCATCATCATCATCCTCATTATCATCATCATCATCATCCTCCTCATCATCATCATCGTCGTCGTCGTCGTCATCATCCCCGCCGCCGCCGCCACCGTCGGCGCCGTCGCCGTCGTCATCGTCGTCTTCATCATCATCATTGGGTAGGAGTTGGCTATTATTATTATTATTATTATTATTATTATTATTATTATTTGTGTTCTTCGCTGATTTTGACCCAAATTGTTGATGGGTTTTGGTTATTGTTGCAACTTTCTCAAGCATGAATTGATGCCGGAAGATTTTGAGATGTTGGTTGCAATGAAATCCTATGAAGATATCCGCAACATGATTGACATATTCGATCGGCATGGACATGTAGGAAGGCCGAGACTACGCCCTTCCCTTTTTCAACGAACTTAATTGTTACGGTTAACCATTCATGGTTGATGGATCGCCATTTGCTTGAAAAAAGATACATGAATTTCATCAAGGCCATTGTTATTAAGCCATTAAAAATTACATTACATAGACTTACTAATTTTCGAATCTCATACAATGATACTAAAGACATTCGTAATCAACATCCCGCTGACGCGCAAGTTAGCCTCAACTCGTTATAATATATAAAACTTAACATGTCATGACTCATGAGTCACGACGTTACCATGTTATGAACAAATATTTTTTCAAAATCATTAAAGATGCTCTTATTACAATGTCTTAACGTTAAATTATAAATCAATTATTGACCGACTCATAGAAAATTTTGAATCCCAATAGACGAAGAGAAGCCATTAACTGGGTGGTAGAGACTCTTGCTCTTGGGTTGGTATGGATTAAAATTAGGAATATACCGGTGTAGTTTAGGAGTAAAATATTGATAAAAGTTACGAATATATTGATATAGTTTAGGTGTAGAGTAACATTTTTGCCGTTCAAATAAAAAAAAAGAGATGAAGGGAAGTTCGATCAAAGGAAACACCCAAGATAAATGAAATCACATCCACTAGCTCAAAAACATCTTTACGTAACTTCAAATTACAGCACATGGACCTTTAGTGGTATTAATTAAAAAGCAATTGAAATACCGGGACTATATGGCTATATATACAAGCTATTGTATCAATCAAGCATGAAGATCTAGAAGAAATACATTAGATCCATGATCATTTGAGATGAATTAGCCTTTTGTGTGGCCTGTTGAAAAAAAATGGAACCTTAAGGCTTCCTTGTTTCTTCTGGCTCTTCTTCAAATTCATGCTACCATTGCCGCGACCAGATTCATGTTTTCTCAAAACACAAACATCTCCGTCGCATACAAATTTTCCTGCTCGTGACGATTCGGAAAAGCAACTCAAGATATTGAACATGGAGGCCATCTGTAAATTAAAATTATAATGTGTATGCATAAATAGTCTATATAAATACGTGTGTATATATACACACACGTTATCAAAACAAACAAGCCTTAACAACTACGTGTGGAGAATTGTGGTCAATGGAGATGTGCTGCATGTGGGGTTCGGGTTTACTAACGTGTGGTGAATATAAATAGGAGTAGTCAATTGTTTATTTCATTTTGTATTCATGATCTTCTGAAGCAATTAAAACATGGAAAATAATTAATGCATTAATAATGCATATATACTCCCGAAGCCAAACTAGGGTTCTTTAACTATAATAAAAATTGAGCATGTATATGTATCTATCTAACTTGAGGTTATTAATAAAGGGGTAAGATCAAATAAAAAGTTTATTTTGCCTAAGTAGGATGGAAAGGAATCTTAATCATTCATTTTTCAAATCAATGGTTAAGATAAAAGTGTAGGAGAAAAGAGGAGTGGAAGAGTATCCTGGGAAAATCTTATTTATGGACTTTCTCTCTCCACATGCAAAGAACATGCGTATTCCACCCCCGTTTTTTAAACGTTCATAACTTTTTAATACGATATTATTTTTTCATAAAAATTTCGTCGTAAAATCGAGCGTCTTTTTATCTTTAATTTGAGTACCATATTGCTATATAAAATATGAAGATTAAAAAAACCCACTAAAATGTGTTGTATTTCTATGTTGTATAACATTTATTTGTGCTGGATTTTTGTACAATATTTTTGTGTTAATTTTTTTGTGCTTAATTTTTTTGTCTTAAATTTTTTTTTCTCAATTTTTTGTGCTGGATTTTTTTGTACTACATTTTTTTGTTGAATTTTTTCGTGCTATATTTATTGTACTAGATTTTTTGTGCTATATTTTTTGTGCTATATTTTTTACTATATTTTTTGTACTACATTTTTTGTGCTATATTTTTTTGTACTAGATTTTTTGTGCTAGATTTTTTTGTAATAGATTTTTTTGTACTGGATTTTTTTTTGCTGTATTTTTAAAAACAAAAGGGGTGGCACATGTCATTTTCACTCCTATTTATAAGGACCAAAATGCCCTTCATTCCTACTTACTAGGAGTGCCACATGTCATCATCACAATCCTTATTAGGCTACTTAGGCAAAATCCACTTTTTAGTGGATAATAGACCACGGATTTATTAAAAAATACGTTTAGTTTAAAAATTTATACGAGTCAATTTATTTGTGCCAGATTATCTTAAACTGAATTTAGTCGAGTTTTTAATCTCAAACTGAATTTAGTCGAGTTTTTAAAAGCTAATTATCAAGTAAAATTCAAGCCACGATTTAATTCGTTTTCTTAGCCCATAAAGGAATTATATTATGTGTTTAGCCGTAAAGGAAGATACTTTTGGCTTTATGTTAAACTTTAGCGTACTTATTTATTGATAAAATAGACATGTTTACTATATTTTAATTAGATATTATGTGACTTCAGACAAAAGTTAAAAATTCATTAAATTATATAAAAGTTCAAATTAAAAAGTTTTTAAGACACTCTATATAGTAGTTAATTAAGCCATGTGACCATTTTAACCACAGAAAAGTTTTTAAGGCACTCTATATATAGTAGTTAGTTAAGCCATGTGACCATTTTAACAATACTAGGGGTTTTGGGGTTTTCGTGTGTTACGCGGCATTAGATGCTGATTTCATTATTTTGTTGATAACTGAAGAAATACTGACCTTCACGGTAGTATTCAATGAGGACGTCAACACTTGGCGATCCGAACAGCTTAACTGCAAAACAGAACACCGTTAGGACTCGTTACAGGAATGGGGTTATTCCTGTAACCACCCTCCGGCGTGAGAATAAGTCTCGGTTTTAGGAGTAAGGGAATATGTGTACGGAAGAAAGTTGTACGAGAGTAAGATGATCAATACCTTTGATGTTTACCCTTATTTATAGTTTACCATTAGAATTTCCCCTAACTTAGGAAGGGCTCCGATAAGTTATGGATTTGCATAATCTTCCCAAAAAGTTGGAGATTTGGTTGCGTGACCTATCCATGCAAGATGGAATATTCTAGAATAAATGTTTATGATTATTTATTTATAATAAAATAATAGGTAATGACCGGGTCGGGTTAGTCGATTCGGGTTATACCTCGTCATGTCCCCCCAGTCCAAAGTTATGAAATGAAATTCATGAGATCGGACTAAAAGAAGGAAAAGTTAGTATACCCTGTTTAGGGCAAATTTTATCGATTGAAGTGTCGTTATGTGTTGTGAGAAAATGGCAGCGATGGGATAGGACGTGACAGTTAAGTCATCATTGGGATGACAACTGTATTTACCCTGCTCTGACGCGTATTTCCATCCGTTCGTCTTTTCGAATTTGAAAAGTTACCTTCTTGTATAAATAGTACCCCTGTTTGTGAGATTCGAATTCCATTTCCATTTCCTCACAACTCTTTCTTTCACTTCCCTATTTCAAACAAATGGCCTCTAAGACCGGTGAATCTTCTTCCTCTGCCTCAGCCAGTTCTGATGCCCTGTTCTGCAAATGGGGAGTTGTGTCTTACAACAACCTTGTGCAAGATTATGGTATCAGGGCTGAGTGGAATCCCGTGTTACCATCAAGAACGGACACAACATTTCCGTTGAAGGAGGGTAAAATCACGTTGTTTAGTGATTTCTTCAAATTTTGCAATTTTCGACTGCCTATTACCAAGTTTTGCAAATTGGTTCTTGACCTTTACCGTATTCACATTTCTCAACTGCATCCACTAGGATTAGCGAAACTTCGACAGTTCGAATTTGCTTGTGCGGCCCTAGGGCACATTCTGGAACTTATTGTGTTTAGGGCTTTCTTTGTTCTTGTGTGGAAATCCCCCCTTTTCACCTTCGACAGGAGAGATACCGATGTGTCTTGTCTGAGGGATATTCCTACCAGTTCCAAGGACAAAGATTGGAAAAAAGAAATTTTTCTATATTGATGCCTGTGTGATTCCTGGAGAGATATGGGACCAAAAGACAAGGTTAAGGACGATGGTCCTTCTGAAGATGCTTATATGTCAAACGCCCTGTATACGAGGTTGTGTGGCCGCCCTTTCGAGTGCACAGTAATCCCAGAAGGGGCCCTGGTAATGGCAGGGATGAGTCTGCTGTGGCGCGACATCAAGTAGTATCCTTCATTTCGAAGGGATGATGAAGGTATGCATATTTTTTGCTAGTCATGTATGCTGCCATTTTGAAAATAACATGTATGTACATTTCAGGGGAATGGAGCTTGTTTGACTTTGTTGACCCTCCGTGGCATCTTGCGTTGAGGGCCGCGGACCGCGTGCTCGACGAACAAGAGCCAGATGTGTTGAGAGTTCACCTTGAGCAGTTTTTGTTACCCGCCCTGCCGGTGGATCCCGCTGCCTACGTATCCCCCCTTTCCCTCAGCGGGGGTAGTAGCGTTGCCGCCCTAGAGAAGAAACCAACCCGGATAAAGGTTACCAGGAGGAAATACATGGCAGCTGGTGCGGCCACGTCTTCCGCTAGTGGGGCAGCATTCACCAGGGGTGATACCTCTACTACTGCTGAAATGACAAGCCCCACCCATGTGGCGAAGAAACGAAAACATTTGTTGCTCCTACTCTAACCACGTTCGAGGCTGTGCAAGCCGCCTATGCCCTGCCGCTTGGTATGTACTTTTTATCTTCGAATGTTATTATGAATTATGAGCTTCGTGTTACTGAAGCTTGTCTTCGATACAGGTACTACTGGCGGGGCTCAAGCTGAAAATGTGACACCCACCCCCTTGTCATCTGTGGGGGTAGTGCTTCCCACTGCTAGCGGCAGCAGCCTTTTAGAGCTTATACCACAGGCGAGTGTTACCGTCGCTGTTAGTTGTGTCATGCCGCCGCCTACGCTTACCGCTGCTGTGATTGTAACAGCTAGTCCAGTTTCCACGCCACTGACCTCCAGTGTCGCCCCTTCCTCTTTGTTTGATTCTCCATTGAGTATATTTTCCACTACCGGGAAAGAAGTGCCTGCCGTATCCCTTGCTCACGAGGCGACTAGTGCTGGAGATCATGCTGCTGGCGATACTGGGGGGTCCAGCAGTGGCATTGCTGATGATGGGGCCCACCTGGGTGATGACCTTTATTTGCCTACTATCAACTGGGATCCCAACACTCGGGATAAACGCTACCAGCCTTAGTGGAAAACTGCGGAGTCTTCTAGGTTGATCTTTCCCCAAGTGGTTCAGCACTGGGTTGAGCGGGCTTACCCCCCGGCCGAAGCGGCATATGTTGAAGGCATGAACAACGAGAATTTGATGAACTCCGCGATTGTGGATTCTGTTAGTCAGCCCCGGAGGCTTACAGAGATCCGGCGCAGGTGGATGCATGACAACAATGAGCTCCACCTTGCGCGGGCCATTATTGAAGAACTCAAAGATGAGAAGTACCGCCTGGAAAATCAGCTCCAAGCCGCTGGGTTGAGGGAGAGCCGGTTTTTGTCAGAGAAAAACAAAGCTGAGAACGACTTGAAGAGGGTGACTGCCCACCTTGCTGAGGAGCGGCTCATATAGGCTCGCGATATAGCGAAGAAGGACTGGGTCCTTGCTCACGTTAAAAGCGTGCAGGAGGAGCTGGAGCGTAAAGCTATTACTGAGGCCCAGAAGGTGAGATCTGAAATGTCTGCTCAAGTGGAAAAATTCCGAATTGACACTGACTTTGTGTCTCAGGTGCAGGAGTGCTATCAAGCTTTGACTGTTGAGGTGGAAGCTTCAAATGCTAAAGCCCAGGCGAAACAAACGGAATTGGAGGAACGGGAGGGGCAGCTTAGGGGAACTTCAGCATCGTTGTGATTCCCTTCTTTCTGAAAGAAATACGCTTGCCCAATCCTCCGTTGCGCGCCTGAAGGAGGTGGAAAGTGCCCTGGAGCAAGCAAACGCTGAAGTGGATAGCTTAACCAGTCAACTGGCTGCTTTGCGGGGTGATAGAAACTGGTTGATAACAAACGGATTAGTAGGGGCGTTCGAATACCTTCGCCAATTGGCGCCTTTTACAGCGCTAATAGATCGCCTCTCTGCTACCGCGTATCAATCTGGTCACCATGATGGTGTTTACAAAGGATACTTTGACTGTCAGCAGTCGGAAAAGATTGCTTCTGATTTCCATACGGCAAGGGGAAAATTTCAAGGTGACATGGCTGATGCACTGGAGGCAGCGTACAACGAGCCATTGCCTGCAAATGCAGACCTTATGGACAAGGTGAATGAGGATGGCGTCGAGTCCTTGCGTTTGATGTTGACCCCGCGGAAGAGTCAGAGGAGGAATAAGTAATTTGTTTTGTTTATGTATGTTACTTTCTCACAACGTTTGTAATGACACTGTTTGACTTGGTTTTTGCGAAAATATCCGAATGGTTTGTCAGACATTTAATGCTATTGTCATGATGGATAACGCCGCCGTTCTTCTGAAATGTGGCGACTTGACATGTAATGATTATTTTCCATTAATGTTGCTATCGTCATCTCTGTCAAAACTATTTGTGTCACACCCCAACCGATGGCGGAAACATCGGGATGAGACGAACAAATTGCTCAAAACAACATAACACTATTTGTGACAATATGAATTAAATCCATTTCATAAATTTCAAATGAGAATACATTGTTTTCAAGTACATCATAAATTCAAACATAATAAGATGCTATGCTAAAATGGGTTTCTAGTTCCATCCTAGCTTGATTTCTTTATTTCTTGAACATCAACCTGCAATATGTATTAAAATACAATAAACAAAAGCATGTTGGCGAGTATACAAGTTTTCATACATAGCGTAATACGTGTTTAAAATGTTGCTCATATCCAAATATGAAATACAATATCATATTGACAGTATACTCGAAACGATGTTACTCTACGTGTCCAAACCAAAGTTTAACGCAATTAAAGTGCCTACCCAAAAGAGTATGGGTGGTTTTAACATAGATTAACCTAACAATACCCGTTAATATAACGAGAGGGGCGTTTCTCAACCTATAGCGCTACCATTGTTAGGGGAGGCTTGTACGAAGTTAATGAACACATAGTCATGAATGTTTACATTAGCATAACATGTCTAACATGATTAAAATGTATCACATAGGATAAGGATAGAGTGTGCGTAAAATGTTTGATGTGATTGTGATGTTTGATATAGAATACATATTGCACCCAAAAGTGGAAAATAGAAAATGGGTCATGTATACTCACCTTAGATTGCGTTGCGTTTCTTGGAAAGGATTAGAGTGGAGATTATCCAAGAGATTGCAAGAAGCGCAAGAGATTCACCCTATTGTGTTTGGAAATTCGTTAATTAATGTTGGTGAAATAATCAATATGATAATGGTAGAATTAGTGGGAATTAATAGCAATAGTAATATTTCTAAAATGGTAATAATAATGAGAATCATTTATTAGTTATTATTTCTGATTTTAGTTAATAATGATAATGATAATAATAATATTAACACCATTTTTATAATATTAATATTTATAGTAATAATGATAATGACTTTGTTATTATTTATCAATATATTAATAATATTAATACTGATAGTAATAATAATGATAATAATTGCATTATTGATAATAACATTAATATTAATATTAATATATGTAATATATGGTAATATTAATAATAACAATAATTATAATAATAATAATAAAAATACAAATTTTGATTAATAATTGATATAGTAATAATTCAATAAAAATAATAATGATATTAAGTTAGATTAATAACAAAATAATCTGATTAAGAATAATAAAAATAAAAATTCTGATTTTTATAATAAAAATTCTGATTAATAATATTAAAAATTCTGATTTAAACAATAATTCTGGGATAATAAATAATAATAAGAATTCTGCTATAATAATTCTGATATATATAAAAATTCTGAAATAATAAATCTGATTATAATATTTAATCTGATTTAGTGATAATATTCCTGATTAATATAAATAAACAAAATAATACTAATAAATCTGATTGTTATTATCAATAAAAACACTGAATTTATATATGTTATAATTAATATTTCTGATTACAAATAAAAATAATATTATTAATAATTATAAATCTGATATATATATTTATCGATAGTTATAATAATCCATATATTAATAATACTGATTTTATTATAAAATCAGTAATAATATGATAACAATATTAATAATCTATACTATATTAATAAGCATATAGGAAGGGTAGAAATGGTCATTTGCCACTTTACAACCCTTAAAGCTTATTGTACAACCAACTAAAGCACAAATGTTGAATTTGATAAAGCAACAAACTTTTTGGCAGCCAGACCTATGAAACTAAGTTGAATTTTAAACAAGTGAGCGGGAGGTTTTTCTTGAGCGGCATTTTCAAGTTTTGAAACATTTTGAAATGGGGAAGAAACCGAGAAAGAAAGAGAAAGGGAGTAGGGCTACATCTGCAAAACAAACTCCCCAGCTTCTCAAACCCTACTCCAAATTCCACCATTCGTTGCTTTCATGCCTCCTCAAAACCCACCTACAATCGAGCGAAAAAGAGGCCGAGAGGCATCTCTATTCTCATAATCGACAGAAGGATGAAGGGAAGCAACGAACTGGGTTCTAATAAGGCTTTTAAAGGTAAGTTCATCAGGTTTCTATCATAGTTTTTCATTTCAAAACTGTTTCGTACATTGTGTTTGTAGTTTCAGTCTTTCAGGTTGTGATTTTGTTTCTACCTTTTGTTTTCTAGGGTTTTGAGTGAGATAAAGTGCCGAAAAATGAAGCAAGACGAGCCTTAAACTGTTTAGTGGTGTAACAATGGTATGTTGAGCAAGACGAGCCTCATAGGTCAGTAATTTTTATTTCAACTGATTGATATTCGGTTTTAGGGCTTTATTCTCAATATTAAGCAAAAACATGTTAAACTCAGGAACGAGAACATTTTTGTTGATAAAATGGAGCGGATCTAAGGTCTTTAAAAACATTGATGAATTGATGTTTCCAAGTCGAGTAGTGTGTACCGTCAAGTTTAATCATGACAAAATTTGTGATGTTAGTCAGATTAAACACTTGATTTCTTTGTTTGCCATGAATTGTTGAAATATAGAGTTGATTGATGTAGATGCCATGGAAACAAAAGGAGAAAAGCAGAGGAAAAGAGATAATTCGCAGAGAGTTGCAAAGAAAAGTAGGGAAGGATACGATCACCGGTGAAGATACAAATTCACCGCAGTTTGTTTCTGGAGAAAGATGAACAGAGGATCGCAGTTGCTTTGATACAATAACAATGGTGAAGCATCAGACTCTCTAAGGTTTGTATTCAATTGAGTTAGTTTGCACAAATGGCACTTAATTTATATAAGAGGCTAGAAAGATATAACTACAATGTAAACAGGTAAGCTATGTAATAGTAAGGTGTAATATAAATGTACAAGTAACAACTGCACATGCCAACTACCTCTAGCCTGGTTTATTGCTTTGTGTATGATTGTCTTGTTGGTGTATCCACCTTACCTTGATAAATCACTCTCTAATAAATTCTAATTATATGTTTTGTGCAGACTGTGATGATCATTGCAGGTTTTTCAATTGGTTTATGGGGCCGCATTGACATTAACAAACATTTCATTTCAAATAAGATAAAAAAGAAACCATGGGTAAAATATACATGTTTTTTTTTTTGCCTTTTAGCCATACACGACTAAACTATTTATACGATCTTTTCAGGAAGTTTTGTTGGCAGAGAAATAATGGTTGCCAAATACGGACCTGGTGCTGAAAGAATGTGAGTTCTATGGCCAAGGCTTGATCTGAATCATGAAGACTTTTCTTTGATATGTTTTTTTTGGTCATAGTAGCAATTTGTTGGTACACTTTTCATGTCTTATCCATTTGATGATTTGTCGATTTGAATATATAATCTTACATCATTTTTTCTATCATATTGTTTGCTTTAAATAATTTGGGTTTGTATTTTTTACACTTCATTTGCTTTTATTCACAAGGGAAGAATACTGGAGCCAGTAGAAAAGTTGAAGGGGAGATCAGGGAGCCGAAGTCTAAAGGTAAATATTCTTCTTTGCAAACATATGCTTGTTTCTTTGGCATTGAATTGTCATAGTTTTTTTATTGGAGTCATTGTGACTAAAAGAACTTTTACTTTGAGTTCCCCCTCTGGCTCTCGAAGCCCATCACCACACCGCCGCTCTGATGCGTGTATATTATTATTTATTTACCGTGATCTCTATTGTTTTAATATGGGAAAATCTGTTTTATTGTTTGGCTTTAATGATTTCTGCTCTGGGGTTGTTATCTTGTTGTAGGTATTGGGTGTAGGTATTATACCATCGGGTGGGGCGCTTGTGTGAGCTTAGTGTGTGTCTCAGATTGGATAGGCTCACTATAAATGGCTCTTACTTGATGGTATAACTCTACTTCGATTCGTGTTTTCTTTTGTGGAGAGTGTATTTCCTTAGTGGGTGGGTGGGGGGGGGGTCGAGTTATTAAGAACATTGATCATGTGGTTAGCTCTTAAAGTTGTACTAATCTGGTGGGAACATTGATCTGGTGTGGCATCTTGGGATACTTGTTTGCATTGTTCTGCATGGAGTGAAAGTTTGGTGGGATTAAGAGTACATTGTGGTCCCATATTCCATATAGTAAATATTTAGTCATATGCAGCCTATTGATTATGAGAGCGGCCATGTTGATCTTGCATTTTTGTTCTTGACTTTATATATCGAAATTTTGACCATTAAGGTCTCAAATCCAAACCTTTGACATATGGAATTATGATGTTGAACTTTATGCAGTGTTATATCTTCAAAACAACATTGGAAGGATTACTTTGTATGGTCAGACCGTGGATCAAAGTTTGATAAACACAATCTTCTTCATGATCTATCTCTGCTTCTGTTTGTCTTGGGCAGGACAACAGTATTTACATATGAGAGGTTGACATGATGTTACTGTATACCAATACCCATGGGCCATGGCTGGATTATCTCTCATGCTACATTCATCTAAGTTAAGAGGTTAGTTAGTTAATAATTATATTTGTTAGGATGTCGAATTTCAAGACTTTTGTTCTCCAAATATATGTTTTCTGTTTGTTTCTGAGATGTAATCATGGGGTTGGGTCTATAGTATAAATAAATTGAAACAATAGTTTATCAAAGTTCAAATTGTTAGTCAAGTGTAATAACTAGAAGCAACTGACTAACCTGACAGGCAAGTCAATTTTAATATTGCGTTTAAAAAAGTCAATTTTATTTTTGGAGCAGGGCTCATCAACCATCATCTCATGTAATTTATTTGGAATCTGCTAGAGCAAATTGTTATAAACTCAAATAAAGACAGGTGGGTTTGGAATAACCCTTTGGGTGATGAGTTGTCTGTGGCTTTTGTTCAAAATTTGATAGCGACTGCGAATAATGAAGATAATGGTGGCAGTTGGCCTTTGCGGAACAGTTGGGCTCCCCAAAAATAAACTTCTTAATGTGGCGAGCGTCGTTAAATCAGATTCCGGTAAAAAAGGAGCTAGCCGTGAGGGCTGTAAGGATTCATACTGGTCGTTGTAAAATGTCGCCACTGCTGTAAGTGACACTGTCTCTCATATCTTCAATATTACTTCTGAATTTATGCATTGCTTTGCTTTACTTTGATGGCCCATGTTCAATACAAGAAGTTATAAAGCTTCCCCTTGTTCAAGTTATCAGCTAGCCACAGGTCACTGTCGCCAATCACCTTGTGCACTATGGTCACCAACACCGAGCTAAAAAAGAACCCAAACGAAAGCGTACTTGAAAACAACCCGGTGCTCATTTTCTTCATCCCTTTGGGACACTCCCTTAAGAAGAAATCAAGTTGTCCTATGTAAGTAAATGCCTCACCAGACCCCACAAAGAAAAACTGTGGAATTAACCAGCACACGCTAAGTGGAACCACATTCGAGGGGTCATCAACCAAGCCGTGGGACTGAGCCACGTGCAGCCGCTTGAGCTCGATTAGCGCAGCTGCAACCATGGCAAATGTGGATAGGACTAGCCCTACACCGATAGTTGAAGGGGGCTTAGCCCTTGTGGGTGTTTAAGGAAGCGTTTAGTGAGGGGGACTACAATTTGGTCGTTCACAGGGACTGTTAAGAGAATGCTGCCTACGAAGAAGACGGTGAGGGAGGCTGGGGGATGAGGAAGGATTTCCCGATGTGTCGGTCCATGGTGGTGGCTTGTGACACTGAGAAAGTTGTCATTTGTGCATATGTTGTCCAGAACATGATTGTGGTTGCCCAAATTGGTAGCATAGTGATCATCATCTTAACTTATTCTACATCTGTTAAAGTTGAGAGATGCCATTTGCTTATCTTTGTAATTTCACCGGATTTTTGATTGCTACCTTGTCTACAGAAAAATTGCGATAATTAAAAGAAAAATAAACATTGATTAAAACAGTCTTCATACGTATTGGTAAATGGGTTTTGCATTAACCTAAAAATCAGATACTTAAACTAGAACAAGACACACATATTCACAGAGTGACACTAACATGACCCTTTTAATCTTTTTTGGCATACTAATACTTTAAAACTAAAATTTTACAACCAAAACAAGTGTGTATAAAACCATTATGTTAACATTATTAAACTTAATGCTTGTTTCTCTTTTATCTTTCTTTCAAATTATAGCATAAAATGCCCAGTCAATTTAGGTTATGACATAAAAAATATATTTTTTTTAAACACTTGATAAAAATAAATGTCTTAAATGAGTCAATCTCAAACTAGACCCCTTTAGTTAGATGTGTAGTCAAGTTTTACCTAAAATTAACCAAAATTCTAGAAATTTATCAAACTGAGTTCATTTCGTGTCAAAAGTTTATAGCAATAATTTATTAAAACGTATTAATAAGAAGAGGCTACGATAAAATAAGTATAGATTAAAGGTATATGTAGTTCCTTATGCAAAAATAAGCCATTAGAGCCCAAGCTCAACTCAAACGTACTGAGAGCTCGAGCTTGGTTCATTTTAAACTTTATATCTAAAGTTCAAGCTTGGCTCATGACATTCAACTGTTTATTATGTATTAATTATGTATTTATTTAACTACTTATTTTATGTAACATATAATTTCTTTTGTTCAACAGTTATAATTAAATGTAGTATAATATATTGTTTAGTATTGTTATTTAGTATTCTTATCATAGTCATATATATGGTAATATATATTTTTAATGGCCAACATAATCAATTCTGAGCACTCTCGGGGCACCTACTAGAACAAACAGAGTACTTTGAGAGCAACCCCGAGTCCACCATCAATTCCGGGGAAAATCCGGTAACCCACCCGTCTGTAGGCATGACAAGTGAAATTACTGGTAAAACTCGTTTGGCTCCAGGATTAAACCCAGGTTTCCCTGAGTCTCCTATCATTGCCCCCCCCCCCCCCAGTGTTTGATTATGCACCAAGTGGGAGTTGAACCTTCATCTTTCAAGAGAAATGCAAATCTTCCACCACTTGATCTTGAGATCATTGGCATATATGGTAATATTTCATATGTATCTAACAACCTTAAATTTTCTTCATACTCACTTAAAAAATTATCGTCCCCGCCGCATCGCGTGGGTAGCGGACTAGTATAATAATAATAAGTATAATAATAATAATGATAACTGATTATTAATAATAATATTATGTTTAATAGAATACTTAGAATAGAAAAAAAGAAACAACATCGGAAACGATTCAGTACCGACTCATCTTCTCCGGCGAAGTCCCGGCAAGTGCAGTGACGGCTCCGGCAGGGACAGTGGCCTGAACAGAAAAGGAGGTTGAGAGTTTGAGGGTAAACGATGTCGAACAAGGGCTGCGGGTTATCGGTTTGTAATCCCCGGCTTCCGACAAGTGTTGCTGAGGTTTGAACGTGCTGTGGTGTCAAAACCGGTTGTGGGGGTGAACGAAAGGTGTAAGGAGGGTTCGGTATTTATAGGTTGGTTCGAGGTTACGTAATTTCGGCAATGATCGGTGATTGAACCGAATTAAGAAACGAGATCGGGTAATTATGGAAACGAGGGAAATCACGAGGTGATGGCCGGAAATCACGAAGTCGAGAAAATGGAAAGGTTGACCGGGTGTTGCTGTCATCTGTTTTGGCGGTAAAGGGTTTAAAAGGAATCTGTTCGAAATAGCGTTTAACATTAATAGGTTTCCTAATATAGTCGGATGTGGCATGCCCGGCCGGATGGTTGTGTGTTCGTTTGTTATGGCTAAGGTCGCGAGTTCGAATCCGTCAGGGGCCGGTTCTCACCCAGGAGACCCCCCTTTTTACCTATTTTCAGCGATAATTACAGAATCAGTCCCTGATGTTTTAGAAACTGACTAACTGACTTAACTGAGGTTCCTAACTCAGTTAAATGATTCCTTTAAGAATAATAACTTAACTTCTTTAAGGTTTTGGCTAACCAAGTTAGCTTGACCTAACCTAATTAACTATAAACCACATTTTTATAATCCTTTTATTTATTAATTTATTTAATAAATTTATTTAATTAGTTAAAGTATTAATTTATTTATTAAATAATAATATATATATTATAATTATTTGATTTATCCCAAATTTTGGGTATTTTACTGATTTAACGTACGAATTCCCGATTTTTGAACGGATTAGGGTAATCTCTTGATAGGAATTGTTCGAGAGTTGTAAATTAGAATATATTCCCAAGGTTACAACGGTTAGGATCCGTCTTTCTAAAACGGGTCGAATTTTGAAACGGGTCAATTTTGACGGGGGTTACAGTCTCCCCTACTTTAGGAGATTTCGTCCTCGAAATCTAAGAGTGAGATTTCTAAAGATTCAAATGAGATCATAGAATAGATGAGAAAAATTGTTTCCATGAGTGCGTCACATAGTATATAATGTTTCAAATAGTTTCACATAGCATATAATGTTTCAAATGGTTTCACATAGCATATAGTTTTCCAAATAATTTCACATAAAGTAACATGTAAAATGAAAGCGTAATAAATTTAGTTTGTTCACGAAAGAGTATCATTAATTGTTTTAAATTGCGACAATAGTGTGAGTTGTGACTTCTAGCTTGAAATGAATATAACGTTCAAACGTAAAACATATAGAAATTGAGATAACATAAAAGAGATTTAACGTAAAACATGGATTGTCACGGAACGTAACATACGACACTTCCAAAGTGAATCGAAGTCCTTCTCGAATTAAGGAAACGTGCTTTGGCCTAATAGACAAATACTCTCATCGAGGAGCGACTAACGATATTTGTCCTTCCAGTTACTACACGTCCTTAATTGATTGGGAAATCGAAACTTTGGCGAGAGCGAAAATCGAGGAGCGGGACTAGTTAAACAAGATGCGAGTATCACCTCTAACTTGATAACATCGTACCCTAACGTGGTTGGTACTTATCAAAAGATAAGGGTCCACTAGAGTATGAAATGGAAAACTCCCATCAAGGTTTGGATATCACTCCTAACTTGAGGGTAGATTTCGTGCAAAATCAAAGTATAGCTGAGTGAAAATCATCACCAAGTGTGGGAATCACCCCTATCTTGATAAGTCATTTCAATTGTGTTGTAAGAGTGTCTTCCAAATGTGTATTGTGTTAGCCTTAGGAAAGGCATGTATATTAGAAGTCCAAAAGGATAGAGAGAAGCAAGTGAGGTAGAAGGGAGGTTGTTTTAAGCAACACATAGTGAAAAAGCTCCTAAACTATAGACTAGGCAAGGCATTCCTAATTCCCTATAGTTATGGCTCTGATACCAATCTGGTATCAGAGTATTCCTACTATAGACTAGGGAAAAGTAAGGCAATCCTACCTAATTCCCTATAGTTATGGCTCTGATACCAATCTGTCACACCCCAACCGATGGCGGAAACATCGGGATGAGACGAACAAATTGCTCAAAACAACATAACACTATTTGTGACAATATAAATTAAATCCATTTCATAAATTTCAAATGAGAATACATTGTTTTCAAGTACATCATAAATTCAAACATAATAAAATGCTATGCTAAAATGGGTTTCTAGTTCCATCCTAGCTTGATTTCTTTATTTCTTGAACATCAACCTGCAATATGTATTAAAATACAATCAACAAAAGCATGTTGGCGAGTATACAAGTTTTCATACATAGCGTAATACGTGTTTAAAATGTTGCTCATATCCAAATGTGAAATACAATATCATATTGACAGTATACTCGAAACGATGATACTTTACGTGTCCAAACCAAAGTTTAACGCAATTAAAGTGCCTACCCAAAAGAGTATGGGTAGTTTTAACATAGATTAACCTAACAATACCCGTTAATATAACGAGAGGGGCGTTTCTCAACCTATAGCGCTACCATTGTTAGGGGAGGCTTGTACGAAGTTAATGAACACATAGTCATGAATGTTTACATTAGCATAACATGTCTAACATGATTAAAATGTATCACATAGGGTAAGGATAGAGTGTGCGTAAAATGTTTGATGTGATTGTGATGTTTGATATAGAATACATATTGCACCCAAAAGTGGAAAATAGAAAATGGGTCATGTATACTCACCTTAGATTGCGTTGCGTTTCTTGGAAAGGATTAGAGTAGAGATTATCCAAGAGATTGCAAGAAGCGCAAGAGATTCACCCTATTGTGTTTGGGAATTCGTTAATTAATGTTGGTGAAATAATCAATATGATAATGGTAGAATTAGTGGGAATTAATAGCAATAGTAATATTTCTAAAATGGTAATAATAATGAGAATCATTTATTAGTTATTATTTCTGATTTTAGTTAATAATGATAATGATAATAATAATATTAACATCATTTTTATAATATTAATATTTATAGTAATAATGATAATGACTTTGTTATTATTTATCAATATATTAATAATATTAATACTGATAGTAATAATAATGATAATAATAGCATTATTGATAATAACATTAATATTAATATATGTAATATATGGTAATATTAATAATAACAATAATTATAATAATAATAATAAAAAATACAAATTTTGATTAATAATTGATATAGTAATAATTCAATAAAAATAATAATGATATTAAGTTAGATTAATAACAAAATAATCATGATTCTGATTAAGAATAATAAAAATAAAAATTCTGATTTTTATAATAAAAATTCTGATTTTTATAATAAAAATTCTGATTTTTATAATAAAAATTCTGATTTTTATAATAAAAATTCTGATTAATAATATTAAAAATTCTGATTTAAACAATAATTCTGGGATAATAAATAATAATAAGAATGCTGCTATAATAATTCTGATATATATAAAAATTCTGAAATAATAAATCTGATTATAATATTTAATCTGATTTAGTGATAATATTCCTGATTAATATAAATAAACAAAATAATACTAATAAATCTGATTATTATTATCAATAAAAACACTGAATTTATATATGTTATAATTAATATTTCTGATTACAAATAAAAATAATATTATTAATAATTATAAATCTGATATATATATTTATCGATAGTTATAATAATCCATATATTAATAATACTGATTTTATTAAATAATATCAGTAATAATATGATAACAATATTAATAATATAATAATAATAATAAGTATAATAATAATAATGATAACTGATTATTAATAATAATATTATGTTTAATAGAATACTTAGAACAGAAAAAAAAGAAACAGCATCGAAAACGATTCAGTACCGACTCGTCTTCTCCGACGAAGTCCCGGCAAGTGCAGTGACGGCTCCGGCAGGGACAGTGGCCTGAACAGAAAAGGAGGTTGAGAGTTTGAGGGTAAACGATGTCGAACAATTGCTGCAGGTTATCGGTTTGTAATCCCCGGCTTCCGACAAGTGTTGCTGAGGTTTGAACGTGCTGCGGTGTCAAAACCGGTTGTGGGGGTGAACGAAAGGTGTAAGGAGGGTTCGGTATTTATAGGTTGGTTCGAGGTTACGTAATTTCGGCAATGATCGGTGATTGAACCGAATTAAGAAACGAGATCGGGTAATTATGGAAACGAGGGAAATCACGAGGTGATGGCCGAAAATCACGAAGTCGAGAAAATGGAAAGGTTGACCGGGTGTTGCTGTCATCTGTTTTGGCGGTAAAGGGTTTAAAAGGAATCTGTTCGAAATAGCGTTTAACATTAATAGGTTTCCTAATATAGTTGGATGTGGCATGCCCGGCCGGATGGTTGTGTGTTCGTTTGTTATAGCTAAGGTCGCGAGTTCGAATCCGTTTGGGGCCGGTTCTCACCCAGGAGACCCCCCTTTCTACCTATTTTCAGCGATAATTACAGAATCAGTCCCTGATGTTTGAGAAACTGACTAACTGACTTAACTGAGGTTCCTAACTCAGTTAAATGATTCCTTTAAGAATAATAACTTAACTTCTTTAAGGTTTTGGCTAACCAAGTTAGCTTGACCTAACCTAATTAACTATAAACCACATTTTTATAATCCTTTTATTTATTAATTTATTTAATAAATTTATTTAATTAGTTAAAGTATTAATTTATTTATTAAATAATAAAATATATATTATAATTATTTGATTTAACCCAAATTTTGGGTATTTTGCTGATTTAACGTACGAATTCCTGATTTTTGAACGGATTAGGGTAATCTCTTGATAGGAATTGTTCGAGAGTTGTAAATTAGAATATATTCCCAAGGTTTCAACGGTTAGGATCCGTCTTTCTAAAACGGGTCGAATTTTGAAACGGGTCAATTTTGACGGGGGTTACAATTTGCCCTTCTATAAATTGGGCTTCTTTTTTCCTAATTTGGTAATTTGAAAGAATGAGTCGGGAAACTTATAGACAGAGACTTTCTGACATTTTCCGGCGCTTAGATGCCGCCGATGGTCTGGTTCAACAGCAAATTCCGGTAACGAAGTCGATGATCCAGAAAAGATGGTCGCCTTCCCAATGCTGTCCTGCCCCTGGTGAGTCGGTCGTGCAAGAGTGTCATATATGAGGACCCTTTGCCAGCTGACACGAATGTGGCATCACTATCAGCTGATAATTTGATGAAGGTAATCCCAACTGATCATGTTCAACGTTGCCATTTGGTGTATGAACGTCGCCGTGTGTGTTGTTCTGTTAAGAATCCCGTTGGTGACCCAGGGATGGTAGCTCCACCGGTGGTTGGAGGGCACACCGATGACTTGGCCATTGATCCCTGTTTGCTGAGCTGTATTGGTAAGGTGTTGCATACCCCTGCAGAGGTGATGGCAACCCGTTCCCAGGAGTAGGTATTAGAACATGTTCTTTTTTGGTTCCCCTATGTTGGTCTTTAACAACAGGGACAAGTACTTGGTTTGTGTAAGATAGTTCGTATGTATTTATTACCAAAATACCTATCTTTTTGCAGCGGTTATTGTATCTGTTACCAAGATACCCGCTCTTAGCGCTGTATGTATTGACCCCATGACTTATATGTATGAAAATATTTTGTGTTTAAGGGTATTTTTGTTGTTTACCATTATGTGTAGTTAAAATGCGATGGTAAATTTTATTGTATGTGTAAGTAATGAGGAAAAACAAAGGGAAATAACTTTTTATTAAACTCAAAACTTAAATGAAAAGAAGCGACATCGTTGTGGATGGATTACACTTGTTTGTCAGAAAAAGAAAAGTCTACTCTTGCTGTTAGGAGCAAGGCATTACAGATAACATTTTTTCAATTGGGCCATGTCCAGCTACGCGGCACGGCGGTACCATCTAGCCTGGACAAGCGGTAGGCCCCTTTGCCCAGATCTTCTTGAATGACGTAGGGGCCCTCCCAGCTGGGTCCCAGTTTGCCTGAGGGTTCCGCCCTACTGGCTTCATTATCGCGCATGACATAGTCGCCTTCTTTGAAAGTATGATGTGCCACGCGTTTGTTGTAGTACTTTTCTAATGTCTTCTTGTATTTTGCTTCGTTGATGGCGGCAGCTTCACGCCTTTCTTCGACTAGATCCAGACCTTCCCTTAGGAGCCTATCATTATCATCGCCGGTGGTGAGGCGACGTAATGACGGCAATCCCGCTTCCGCGGGTATCATTGCTTCCACGCCGTAGGTTAGGCTGAAGGGGGTTTCATTATTGCTTGTCCTAGGCGTTGTTCGGTGTGCCCATAGGACATTTGGCAGTTCTTCTACCCAGGAGCTTCCCTCATAACCTAACCTTCTTTTTATGCCATCCATCAAACTCCTATTCGCCCGCTCTACCTGGCCATTTCCCTGAGGATGCGCCACCGATGTGAAAATTTGCTGGATCTGGAGGTCGGCGCACCATTCTTGCAAAACCTTGTCGGTGAACTGTGTTCCATTGTCACTTACCAGGTATAGTAGTAGTCAGAACCGACATACTATGTGCTCCCAAAGGAACTTTTTGGCATTCTCTACCGTGATTTTAGCCAAAGGCTTGGCCTCCACCCACTTGGTAAAGTAATCAATCGCCACAATTAAGTATTTTAGCCTTTCGGGAGCTAGCGGGAATGGTCCAACAATATCCACTGCCCATTTTTGAAAAGGCCAGGCCGCTGTAACCGGGATTAAGTTGTTTTTAGGCCTGAGTGTTTGAGGGGCGAATTTCTGACAGCTACGACACTTTCTAAGTTCTTGTACCGCGTCTTCGTGCATCCCGGGCCAATAGTACCCCACATTGTGGATTTTAGCCACAACTGCCCGGGGTCCCGCATGGATACCGCATATGCCTACATGAATCTCTTGGATCAAGTATTTTGCTTCTATCGAGGAGACACACCGCAGGAGTGGTCCCAAGTATGACTTCCGATACAATACGCCGTTGTTCACTTCGTATTGCAGTGCCTTTGTTTGTACCTTTTGATCTTCGCCCCTAGCAGGGGGTAATTCCCCCTTAGTAAGGAATTTTAGCATTGGGGTGTACCAGCAGGGTTCCTCCGCTCTAACGGCTGAGACGTTCCGGGGTTCAATTGAGGGCATCTACAATGTTTCAACCTTTACTTCTTTTTCCATACCCGAAGTGACGAGCTTACTCAAAGCATCCGCTATTTGGTTTTTTCCTCTGTGAACGTGGTTGAGTGTGACGTTATCGAAGGAAGCCATTAGCTCCTTTGTTTTTGCCAGGTACCTTGCCATTGATTCGTCTTTGGCTTCATACGTCTCATTCACTTGATTATTAACCAATAAAGAATCAACGTATGTATCCACTTGTGTAGCTCCCATAGATTGGGCCATTCTTAACCCTGCGAGTAGCGCTTCATATTCTACTTCA
The DNA here is from genome assembly GCF_002127325.2 of Helianthus annuus. NCBI lineage: Eukaryota > Viridiplantae > Streptophyta > Magnoliopsida > Asterales > Asteraceae > Helianthus > Helianthus annuus. The sequence goes on along the minus strand of NC_035445.2, from coordinate 108,910,903 downwards.
TTGTTGGAGCATTCGAAATCAAAACGTAAGGCGTACATCAGTCTTATCTCATCTAGGCTTATCAACATTAGATCTGCCCCGGACCCTTTTCCACTAGATGATCCGTCGGTGTAAAGTTTCCAGGTTTGCCGGGCAATACTGGATTCCGGGATGTCCTGGATAGCGGGGTCCACTATAGTTTCTCCGTCGGGGATTTTGGCCAAGAAGTCGGCAATTACCTGCCCTTTGACTGCTGTTCGTTTTCGATATTTGATATCCAAAGCTCCTAATTCAATCGCCCATTTGGCCAATCTTCCGGAGATTTCTAGTTTGTGCAAAATTTGCTGCAACGGGTAGTTCGTCAAGACCTGCACACGGTGTGCTTGAAAATACCCTCGCAATCGCCGGGTGGCATGAACTAATGCTAGTATCAACTTTTCCAGGGTTGGATACCGCGTTTCTGGTCCCGCCAACACCCAGCTGATGTAATATATGGGTGTTTGCTTCCCATCTCTTTCCACCATGAGTACCGCGCTTACCGCATTATGGGATGCCACCAAATACATTTTAAGCACTTTGTTAGGGAATGGCGCTGTCAACATGGGTAATTTTTCGATGAAGCGTTTCATGTCTTGCAGGGCTTCTTCCGCTTCGCCGGTCCATTTGAAATTCTTCTTGTTGAGGCAATCTTTTAGTGTCTTTATGAATGGCAAAGATCTTTCGGCATGCCTTGCTAAGAATCTGTTTATAGCCACTAAACGCCCGTTTAACGCATGCGCTTCTTTCAAAGTCCTGGGAGAGGGCATCCGCGTTATGGCGGCTACCTTTTCCGGGTTAGCTTTAAAGCCGTCCTGGGTAACTACCACGCCCAAGAACTTTCCTTCCTCTACCCCGAAAGAACATTTCTTGGGGTTGAGTTTGATATTGTATTCTCTGAGTCTTTGGAAAGTTTCTTCAATGTCTTCCAGCATTTGTTTTTCTTCCCTACTCTTGATCACCAGATCATCAACATATACTTCTAAATTTCTGCCGATTTGTGTTTCGAAAGCTTTATCCATGAGTCGCTGGTAAGTGGCCCCGGCGTTTCGTAAGCCGCAAGGCATCTTTATGTAACAAAAGATACCTACGTCGGTGTGAAACACTATTTTTTCTTCGTCTTCTTTGGACATCTGGTGATACCCTTTATAGGCGTCTAAAAAGCACTTATACCTATAAGGGACCAGGGAGTCAACCTTGAAGTCCATCTCGGGCAGTGGGTACGTGTCTTTGGGGCATGCTTTGTTCAGGTGTTTGAAATAAATGCACATCCGCCATGTGCCGTCGGGTTTCTTTACCATCACAGGGTTTGATACCCATGTATGATACTGTGTTTCTCTGAGGATTCCGGCTTCCACCAACTTTCGTACCTCTCTGACAACCGCTGCCTTTCGATCCGGAGCCATACTGCGCTTACCCTGTGCAACCGGCTTAATGCCGGGGAGTGTTCCTAGCTTGTGTTCTGCCTTATCACGGGGTATTCTCGTCATGTCGGAATGTTCGAAAGCAAAGATGTCTACATTCCTTCTCAGCAGTTGTTTTAAATCGTTTTTAACCTCGGGGGAGAGGCTGTCTCCTATCGTAACTATCTGATCCGGATGGCGTGTGCTTAATACCCATCTTTCCAGGCTGATGGCCCCGGTAGGTCCTTGGCGACATCTTTTAGTGTTCAATACTTCCCCTAGTTTGTCACGAAACACCGTTGCTACACCGCGCAGGGTAGGAAACATCATGAAACCGCGCGCCGTGGAGACTATAGCATCCAATTTTCCTAGGGTGAACCTTCCAATGATCACATTGTGGTATGAATCAGCGCGTACCACAAGGAAAGGTAATCTGACTAATAGGGTCCACCTTCTCCCCTGTGAAACCTTTAATGGGGGCGTGCACTGGCTCAAGCAGCCTTTTGTCTTCTGGTTGCATTCTGTTGAAACAGTGTTCATAGATAATGTCTTCTAAACTCCCGGTGTCTACCAGGATCCTTCTCATGTGATAATCTCCCACTACAGCGGATATGATTAGAGCATCCGTAGTGAGGTTCAAATCTGCCACGCGAGGCTCAATGGTCATGGTTGCTAACATCGAGGGTTCGAGCGTGGAGAAACTCCGCTTTGCCCCTTTTCCCTTATCTGCGTATACCATTTTTAGCTCTCGCGGTCTTTTACCCGCAGCCTTGTCGCTTTCTTCCTTGACGGGGGACGGGCCCTGCTTGATATCCCTCACTAGATGTGCCAGTTTACCCGCTTTCACGAAGTATTCAATCTGCTTCTTTAGCTGAAAGCAGTCGTTTGTATCGTGACCACTCCCTTTGTGGTACTCACAATATTTACTTGTGTCTTTGTTGGGGTTGTCTTTCAGCGACTTTGTAGGATTAAACTTGAGGTTCTCTTAAGCTAGGATCTCTGCTGGTGTCGTGTTCAGGTTGGGGTAGTCAGATCGCGGTTTAGAGGACTCATTCCTTGAATAAGTGTTTCTGGATCTGTCATACCGCGAGTCCGTCCTATCACTCCTTTGGTATCGGTCTCCTCTACCCTTACCCTTAGAACCTCGTTGCTCTCTTTCTTCTTGGTTTTTCAGAGCCTCCTTTTTCCTGTTGGTCGCGTGACCGGCGGCCACGGCCTTTTCTTGTATAACATATACTTTTGCTATCCTCAGTATTTCATCAATAGTGGGAGGTACGCCATCCCTTCCATGAAGTGTTCTTAACAACTCGTCGTCGTTTACTCCTTGTAGGAAAGCTCCACACGCTAGATCATTTGTGACACCCAGGATTGCAAGGCTTTCTTTAATGAATCTAATGATGAAACTTTCCACCGTTTCATTGTCTCGCCGGCGAATGTGGAGGAGCTCATTTCGATCTTTTGTGTGCCTGTGCTGTTGGCTGAATTGTAAGATGAACTTAGCCTCTAGATCTTTGAAACTGTCAATTTCCCCCGTGGGCAGACTGTCCCACCAAACGCGAGCCGCGCCTACCAGCGTTCGGATGAACATCTTGCACCAAAGAGGCATAGGCCAACAGGCTACTTCTCCTGCACTTTTGAATAGGTTGAGATGATCATCTTGCACCAAAGAGGCAAGGCATCTTGGGCATTTCCTTGATAGCAGCTTCCGCTATTCTTCTGGTAAATTTGGATTTGAAAGTAGCATCTACCAGTTTATAAGGCCGGGTAAGTTCGTCTTCTTCCGCATTAATGGGTTTCACAGGTGGGGTTATCCCGCCTTGGCTGACACCCTGGGTGACAGGGGGTGAAATCGGAGTAATGTTCACTGTTGAGCTTGGGCCTCTTCCTGGGGAGAAACGAGGCCTAGACGTATTTCCCCTATCATATGCGGGTTCCGCCGAGGGAGGGGTTTGACTGTAAACTGGTTGAGATGCTGGGAAAGTCCACCAAGGCGGCATATACGCCGCGTATGGCGATTGTTGAGAATAACCTTGTGGTCCTCCCTGGGGAGTATACGTTGGCGTATTGTATTGGGGTAAGTACCCGTACGGAGGAGCGAAGTAATACCCGGGAAAATAAGCCTGATTTCCTGGTGTAACCGGAGCGTTCATGATTCCCGCTGGCATAATCACAGGTTGATGTGGCGGCGTGGATAATGCCGCTGTTAGCGCTGCTGAATACAGAGGTGGCATGGCGTAAGTGACTGAAGGTTGATAGTATTGGGGTGCGCCACCCAGCGATATGACGGTGCTGGGGCTAGCTGATGTGATAACCGGCATAGTGCTATGACGTATAGTCTGTGCACTAGAGGTTGTGGCTGAGGCGAAAACGTTTATGCCTGTTGTGATTGGTCCGGCTGACTGGAGTTGTAAAGAAGTGTATGAAAATAAATCTGCTGCTGTCGTCCCAGAAGAGGCAGGGGTAGTACAAGCAAAACCTGGTGGGGGTCCCTTTGCTTCAAACTCCAAGTCGAGTGACCTGATTACAATCGGTGAAACTAGCATGGAGATAGCGGGGCTTGTCTCTGCCAACGGATTGTTAGTTAACATTGCCTGACTTGGTGTTGCTGCTATGTTCTGATCGCTTGCCATCGGGTTCAGTCTTGTTGTTGCCACTGATCTGGTCCCACGAATGGCGCCAATGAAGAAACACTGACCTTCACGGTAGTATCCAACGAGGACTTCAACACTTGGCGATCCGAACAGCTTAACTGCAAAACAGAACACCGTTAGGACTCGTTACAGGAATGGGGTTATTCCTGTAACCACCCTCCGGCGTGTGAATAAGTCTCGGTTTTGGGAGTAAAGGAATATGTGTATGGAAGAAAGTTGTACGAGAGTAAGATGATCAATACCTTTGATGTTTGCCCTTATTTATAGTTTACCATTAGGGTTTCCTCTAACTTAGGAAGGGCTCCGATAAGTTAGGGATTTGCATAATCTTCCCAAAAAGTTAGAGATTTGGTTGCGTGACCTATCCATGCAAGATGGAATATTCTAGAATAAATGTTTATGATTATTTATTTATAATAAAATAATAGGTAATGACCGGGTCGGGTTAGCCGATTCAGGTTATACCTCGTCAATAACTAAGTATCATTTTCTTATCATGCTGCTTCTAATAATCCTGATGATGAAACGCAGAAATTTTGCTGCAACTTTTACGCCTTGAACTTTTTATACCAGGTCCTTTACTTCTAAAATCCAAACCATCGTTAGTTGCAACCAAATTTTTTTGTACTTATTTGGGCATAAACACGTATGATGTACGCTACGCCCTACACTACATAACACTTGAAGGATGGCTTCTGAAGTAGCAGCCATTGAGTTAACTAAACTGAATTAGGAGACCTTGTGAATTCAATCTATGCACAACAACAACAACAACAACAAAAAATTAACAATACATGTTCAGGCCAACTCAATATGGACAGATATTCCTTAACAAAAAAGTGAAATGACATGGGCATCCTCATGGTGTTGAATCTGGCCCATTTCAAGTATACTTTCTGTGAACATCTCATATAAAACAAAAGGTTATTGTACCAGCTTCTGCACATGTAGAGAAATCGAAATCACAATGTATTCAAACCAGTCGATTTAGACACAAATTAAAAGGGTACAAAGTAGTTACCAGATTTTGGGCACAAGTTACTTCACTTTGTTAGTATCCGAGGGCTGCAGCTGTGGTGACGTTCGGTGGTGGAGCCAAGTCGTGGTTCCTTACATAATCAGTGTCTTCCAGACCCTAAGAAACAATCAAAAGTGAGTATTACAAGTTTACAACTTCAATTAACAAAAGCACATCCAAATATTATACATATTATTTAGTTTAAATTGGATATTTTTTTTTGTTGGTCGGAACCTTTTGGCCTAGAACTAAAAATGACACGTTGGACCCGAACTTGTTTTGACATGTTATCCAACTTGCCCAAACTACAGATACTTCCCATCAAAACAATTTAACATTTACTTATAAATGATTCTCAGCAGTTTAAAAAGTGTTAAGGACATAACTTTCCTGTAACTAAACGAAAATTGTATGGATCTAACCGGCTCAATTATATGAGATCGAAATAGTTTTTATCACTTAATTTTCCAGAGGGTTTTGTTCTGTTTTTGAGTACAGCCCCTACGGCCTTCATGTTGAATTTAGATGTATGACACAGAGGCACAAATCATGCATCTTCATTTCAAGTGGCAGTTATTGTTATAGAAATGTCGAATATCCTTGAGTTGAGTCAGGCATTTCACCAACTGCGACCGTTGCCGATCCCCTCATCAAGGCTCATACCAATTAGCCTAAAAAGTGTTAGCCACACATAATTGAAGTGAGGCATTTCACCTATAGTCTCTATCTTTTTAAAATTACATCTATAGTTTTCAACTTTTGCACACTCGTTTCTCGGATAGTCCCTAACGTAGATGGGGTTAGTTTTCTTAGTTAAATGGGTGTGAAATGACATAAATACCCTTACTGTTAACTTAATAACTTAAAAGTTAAAAAAATACAATTAATATTTAAAAATTTATGTGGTACCCACCCACCCACCACCCACCCCACCACACACTTCATCTTTCCCACTCTTCACCTCTATCTCCACCTTTCACCACCACCGCCACCACCACCATCCACCTTTCACCACCATAACACCTCACCCCGCCGGAAAAATGCCACCATCATACACTACCCACTCTTCACCACCGCCTTACCACCACCCACTATTCACTACCGCAAAACGCCAGAAAAGCGCCACCACTCACCTCACCCCAACCGCCCACCACCTTCTACTCCGTCAAGGACTGCCCCAAAAACTCTGGGCACCACCTCCTTCTACCTCATCCACCCTCCACCGTAGACCCCCAATGAGAGCATTGCAGTATTGGCAACAATGAAAGCAAAGATGAATGAGCCAGACCATAACAAATTGTGTCGAGGATCCTCACCTTTCTTATGATTGCTCAAAACCGTCAACAGAAATCGTTAAATGATAACTATAAATTTCGTTCAAAAAGGCTCGGATAACGAGAATAGAAAATTGTTTTACTGGGCAACCTCTGTTCAAGGGCGGACCTAAGGCATGCTTTAGGTGGGCCGACACCCCCCTTAATTTGTTATGTATTTTATAGGCAAAAATCTCAACCGAACCCCTTGAAAGTTTGGTTGAACCCTTGATTGGCACCCCCAGAAAATAATTCTTGGGTCCGCCACTGCTTCTGTTTCTTTTTCTCTTTATCACTCTTTTCTTTCTCAATCGGCATTCTCTCTCTAGATATATGTACGAAAAGCAGGGGTCGTTTGTTTGTCGGCAAATGGGGGCGGGGTGGGTGGTGGCGGGTGGAGATGTTATGGTGGTGGTGGTTTGGACTTTGTGGTGTGAAGGTATTATGGTGGTGATAAAACAGTGATTATGTTGCAGAGAAGAAGAAAGAGTGAAAAAGGTGAGAAGTCGGGGGTGGGTTGGATAGGTGGGAAAAGGCGGGGCCCACATGTATGTTTTTAATCTTTTAATGTTTTGATTGTTATATTTTAATAGTAATAGTATTTAGGTCATTTCACACTCACTTAACACCAAGAACTAACTCTCATCCACGATAGGACTATCCGAGAAACAAGTGTGCAAAAGGTGAGGACTATAGGTGATTTTAGAAAGTTAAGAACTATAGGTGAAATTTCAACAAACCACAGGAATTATCCGAGCATTTTTCTCTTCAAATAATAGTTTAAGTAATTATGAAAAACAAGACATTAAAACTTAAATAAAAAATAGTTCATCATCATGTTTGGTATCTATACCTGTATTTAAATAAACTAGTGAAATTTTTGTGTGTTGCGACAAATATTTAGAGGATATCAGTTCGTTATGATACCGTTGCCCTTGGTATAAGTGTATAACAATCAAAAGAGATACATGATCTAAAACTATAAAAACAAATACCGATCCAGTTAGTGTTGAAAATACGAAAGAAAAAGTTAATATTGACTTTTATAAATATGTAATGGGAAAAATAATAATAATAATAATAATAATAATAATAATATGACTATTTATCAATATTTTTTGACAGTTGTGTACTTGTGTTTCAAAGAGCTTGTCAAAATTGGCTCATCCAAGTCAAACACCGATATCTCAAGAGCAAAGAGAATTATCTTAGGCTTAACGGTGTGGGGGTCGGTTTAGGACCGGTGAGCCACGTCGGGCTCTGTCTACACGGCTCCCACCTGGGTCGTCCTAGTCGCCATCGTCCTCTCCCGGCCTTCCTCGATGGGCCAATCCCAAGGTTTTATCCTTTTTATTCACTTATTCTTTTTATAAAATAATAAAATGAGGTTGTTTAAAAATAAATTAAAAAAATGGTAGATGAGATATGACATCAACAAGTTATCGGCCGATGATGCTCTGTAAAACGAAGAAGATGAAAGAATTAATAATGTGACAACCTGGATTTTCAAGATTTGCATTACTTGATTCCTTGATCTCTAGCTCGTAGAATTACGTCGCATGTTTCATTACATGTTATAACTGAAAGTATGCTATGCTAATCATGTGCTAATCATGGATTGATTATATAAGATTTTTATGTATTGGTATAACGTAAACTATTGAATGTTAAATGATGCTTCCTGTCACACCACCTCACCGAGTCGCACATCACGTAATGGACCGCACACCCTCTCCCCTTACTAATGGGGTGGCCTTCGGCCTAGCCCCTTGAGCCTGAAATGAAGCCCAACTGGCCCAGCTCATCTTATTTGGGATGCATACACAAATACGGTTTGTGTGTGTGGTATTTGTATGATTGCAAAACACTAATACTAGAAAAACCCTAGCCCCCCTAGTCCTTTCGTTCCTCCTTGAAGACTGGCGACGACTCCTCCATATCCTGGCATCATCTGTTGTGCTAACATCCCTCTCCATAACCTTCTTCGATCCTACCTCCCAAGGTTAGTGAGCAATGATTAATTTATTTGGGGCATTCCTTGTGATACTTGTTTAGAATGGTAAATTGTGTTGCTACATGATACTGCATTAAATTGTATCCTTGCATGATGAATCGTAACTAGGATTGTATGTTCATAGAATGTTCATAGAATCACTGATAGACCACAGTTAAATCTGAACCAATGTAAAACTGATGTGAGCATAGTTCTGTATGGGACATGTACTCGTTAGGAAGCATGCACCAGAAGGTGCGACGATGACAAAGATGATAAATAATCAACGAAACCGTTTTGGTTCTCTAGTAGGTTGTGTTGATTCGATTCGATTTATGATCATGCGTTAATGAATCACGAATGATTGGGGGTTATTAGTGAGCCACAAATGCTATGAAATCATGATTGTTAGTCAATGATATGGTCGATACTTGATCTGGATGTCAATATAATTGCTAAATGGTAACTCATTATTGCTTTAATATATGAATGCATGATGAATGTTGTGATTATGATTTCAAAAGGAAACTGGTAGAATAGTCAAAGTTGGGGATTAACTGTGCACCGAATTGATCGGGATGTGTCTGTCGGTTACGGAATCTTTGGGGTCAATCGCACACCCGTTATTGTCGCATAATGCCATGAATCACACACTTGACTGGGTTGGGCCGTGATGTTGGCTCATACAGCTGTGGGCTCGCACACTAAGGAAGAGCCGCACACCTCGGAGTAAATTATCACATGTTGTGGTCGCACACCCCTAATATGCATGCACATAATGTAAATGTTTCAATAGAATGAAATGCACGTTGCACACTGATCATGCATTTGCACACTTGTTATATGTTGCACACACTCACTTGGGCCCGATTATGTTAATTGGGCTGCACATTCAATTTAATTAATGGATCCAGTAAGGACTTGGGCCGCAAACTAAATTGGGTCACTGTTATCAAATCATAAGCCCATAGTGGGTCGCACACCCTTGAACAGTCGCACACTGGCCCACGAACGAAACACGGGCCGCACACCTTGAATGCGATCGCACACTTGCAACTGGGCCGCACATCCTCGAGTGGGCCATTAACCTAATTGAACCACACACTCCTGTGAGTGGCGAATTAACTGTTAAGTGTTTAGGTGAAACACGAACTCGTAATGTAAACCAGTATGTGACCTGAATACCTGCTATGTGAATGTCTAATGATAATGGACTGGCTTGTTGCATGATTAATTGTTGTGACTTGTATGATGATATGTGTAATCCGTGTACACTACTAGTGTAGTATGTGTAGAGAATACGTGTTCTATGTGCATATGAAACTGACTGCTATTGGTAACCACGTTAGGGTTTGGTTGACCACTTGGAACGGGTAATGTAACGTAACATACCGAGCAATCTAAGGTGAGTTCACTTCTCCTGAGCGTGCGTCCCGGTGGGTGGGACAATCAAACGGGTATTCCTGAGAGGAATAAGTCTTTGGGTTAATCAAATGGGTATTCCTGAGAGGAATAAGTCTTTTTGGGTAAAAACTGGGATGTTGGATAATACACTCATTTCCTATCATCTTAAGTCCCATCTTATACCGAATGGTTACCTGAGAGGTAAGGAGGTTATTAGTTGATAGCGTTATTTAGGTTTGGCACCCTCATCCCGTTCCCGAGAGGACGGGTGTGAACTAATGACCTTAATCATGACCAATGCTTAGATAGGGGGTATTGGGGACGGGCAAAACCATCTGGAGCCATCTTGTACGGTACTCGAGTTATTATCAACATTACTTTCGGAATTGTTATTAAACTAGATTAAACACTTGGTAACCAAACGTTTTCATAAAACTGTGAACTCACCAACGTTGTCTGATGCACTTTTCTGCATGCTTGCAGGTCTGTAGGTACATATCATTGGAACTTGCTGTCTAGGATGCTGGAGTGGTTATGGGTCGATTTGCATGGAATCATGAGACACGTCTAATGGCTTTTATACACTTGGGTTGTGAAACTCTTAATTATTGTAGTATGCTTCCTCTGAGATGTAAACGATGTTTTGTAACACTTATTTTAAATAAATAAAAGTTTTATTTGAAATAATATTATGAGTTCAATGTGATTGGTGGCTAGATCTTGGTACGTCACACGCCTCGCGGGGGTTTCCGCATGTGGTATTTTGGGGGTGTGATAGTTTGGTATCAAAGCCACTGGTTATAATGAACTTGGTTTTAAAACGTTATTATAAAACTAGAGTATAACCGAACAAGTTCTAAATACGACCATGACACTTAGCTCCAGACTGCAAGGTTCGTCTCTCGTTTACTCATTGTACTGCATTACTAGTAAACACTTACATATGATATTGCATGTGACTGCAAGTTTAGCACAACAATATGAATTCATGTGTTACTTGCCTGTGTATGTGATTGATAGTGTGGCGTCTCCCTAGACATTCGTGACCCATGTTTTGTGATGTTCTTTGTTTGCTACTCGAGTCTAAGGAACTATTTAACACGAGTTAGGAGGAGCTGAGATGAGCATGCAAATCATGTTATTATTGTGGGTGCACACATAATAATAATATGGGGTGCATGTGAGTCCCAACGAGGCCTAACGAGTGTGAAAGGGGTTCCATTCCATTAATCGACCAAAGGTGAAACACAACGATCCGTAGGGGTCATAGCGAAGATTGTCTCCTATTTGAACGTGGTCCTTTCACTTCCCTCTGAACCCTTACGAGTCTCGATGATACTGAGTGATACCTAAACACGTAACTGAACGTCTAGCGAGCCGTGTAGAAACGTTAGGTGATAGTGCAAACGTCTTTGAGACAGTTGTCGAAACGTTAAATGTTTGGTCTATATTTCCTCACTTTTCTCGTTTACTTTGACGCATTACCAACGTGATATACGTGATGCATTACCAACCCTAGTGTTAGGACGACCCTGCTTTCTGACAACGAACATCAGTAGGTTGACATCAATCGAGTCCCTAACCCTAGTAAGCAACGTCTGGGGGCCAACTCTTACGAATCAATCGGGCATAAAACGCTAGAAACCGACTAGAATATGGGATGTGTAATTACCAGCACCATGGACAGTACCCTAGGACGTGCCAAGAACAACGGGAAGGTGGGCCCTAAGGGAAAAAGATCGCAAGGATCTATTTTCAAAGCAACAACATTAGAGGCAATGGCCACGGCGACAGCAAGGTACTCACAATCATAACTTTCAGCATGGAAATGAAGGTGACTTTGACAAAGGATTCGCCATTGATGAGTCAAGACGTCAACAACCCAGAGAACAATGACAGTATTGGGAGTCATTGTAACAGTAACACCAACACTGGAAGTGGTATTCGTGGAAGGGCATATAGGATTGGCGTAGGTAACGCCAGGTATAATAGTAACATGGCAGCTTGTATATATTTTGGGTAACTAACCGCTTCGCCTCTGTTCTATTTGACCATGACGCCTCTTGAAGATAGACACGTCATAGAAGTGGCTAATGGCAACCAAAATGAAGCCTCACACGTTCACCTAAGGTGCAACTCAATCTGGTAGGTCACGAGTTTGACATTGACCTCCCCCTACTGCTGTTAGAAGTCTTGGTGTAGTTGATAGTATGAACCGGATGTCCAGGCCTCCAGCAGAAATCTTCTGTAGGGAGGAAAGCATATGTATACCACTTCTTGGTGGAGATTCACTGATTGTCAGCATCACTTCGACGGTGGGAGCCCAAATGTGTTTCACCTACCCTGCTACCCTATCAGTGATCACCAGTGCGCAGCCCGAAGAACTTCCAGGCTTTCCCCCACATTGTCAGGAGGAATGTCAGATGTGTATCACGCAAGAAACAGTCCTGATTTCTGGTACCTCCTATCGCCTTGCGCCTGGAGGGTTGCAAGAACTGTCCAATCAACTTCAGGAACTGCTGGATGGGAGTTTTATCGATCTAGCTCCTCGTCTTGGGAAGCCCGAGCTCTATTGTGGAAATGAAGGACGAGTCCTTTCGTATGTGTATAGACTACCACAAGGTGACAACCATAGATTGTCACCCTCTATCTCGCATTGACGACCGGCTTGACTCGCTGCAATGATCAAGTTTCTATTCGGGTACCGACTTAAGATCGGACTGTCACCTGATGGAAGAATCATGGGAGGATGATTTATAACATGGCATTACAGGCACGGTACGGCCACTACAACTTTCTGTTCATGTTGTTTAAGTTATCCAACACACCAGCAGCCTTAGGGATCACAAGAGTAGTAGGTGTCAACCTCATCTCGCCAGATTCATCACTTCCAGGAGAAAGGAACACCATGAACGGCACTTGCATTTCATCTTAGAACTCCTAGGGGAGGAGCAACTCCATGCGAAGTCTACCTAAGTGTTACTTCAGGACTTGGGAAGTACACTTTCTTGGTTACGCAGTCAATGGAGTGGGATACACGTGGATCTCGCTGAGATCCATTTTATTAGGAATTAATCGGCACCAAAGAGTCCTTCGGGGATACAACAATTTCTGGGTCTCGCTAGATACTATCGCAGATTCATCACCAGATTTTCGAAGATCGCGCAGCTTTAATCTCTTTAGCACAGCAGGGTAATGTGTATGCGTGGGAGACAAAACAGGAGGACGTCTTTTCAGCTTTCGAATCCCAACTCTGCAATACACTGAGCATCGTCTTTACCTGAGGGTACGGGTGATCTAGTGGTATAACATGATGGTTCGAATCAAAGTCCCTGTTACACGCCGATGCAACACGAGAAGGTGATGGCTTACAAGAAGAATGACATGAGTCACAACTTGCAGTGGAAGCCATGGTCTTTGGATTTAAGTTAGAGGCATTACTTGGACGGTACCAAAAGCACTACTTAGACCGATCACAAGGGCCTCCCGTGTACCTTTGTTTTGAAAGAGCTAAACATGTGATGGCATCGCTGAATGGAACTCTCGAGCGATTACGACTACGTAACCTAAACGCCTATGAGCTTGCAGCTCACCATCGACTCTAGCCTTCCCGATTAAATTATCCCTGTTCAAACCGAAGCACTGAAGGAAGAGAATTTTCAAGTTGGGTCCATACGGGGCATGGAGAAGTAACTTTTGGCACGTCGGACGATATTTGCTACTCTAGGGAACGAATGTGGATCCCACTATACAGCAACCATAGGGAACTTGTGTCGAGCGAAGCACACCAGCCTCGATAGTCAAGTCGTCTAGGCTCGATAGGAGATATTAGGATTTATAAATCTTGTACTGATGACCGGCCATGAAGGCCCACATAGCACTGTATGTGAACGAAGTTTGACGTGTGCAAAAGTCAAGGTGGAATATCAGAAACCCTCTGGTTTGGATCAGCAACCAGAAACATCCATACGGAAATGAGAACAGACTGCCATGGACTTTTGTTACCGTTCTACCTAACACTCGAAACTGAAACGTTAGCACCTGGGCGATCCCTGATTGCCTCGCGTAACCAGTACACTTTCTTGCTATCAAGGAAACTGACGAGTCTTTGCAACTAATGAATATTCCTCTGAGAGAGGTGGTCGCTAGGCACGAGGTGTCAATTTCTATTACCTCTGATTGTGATCTACGTATATACTTGATTTATGGCAGGCAATACACAAAACCCTGGCTCACGTCCAGACATGAGCATTGCTTATCATCATCGGACAAATGGTTAGAGTGTACGAACCATCCAGATACTCAAAGACATGCCGCGAGCATGTGTGATAGACTTTGATAAAGGATGGAAAGACATTTACCTCTGGCCGAGTTTAACTACAACGGTAACCCATTCTAATACTCAGGCAGCTCCGTTCAAGGCATTGTATGAGCGACAATGCTGACCTCTTTGTTAGGTTGAGGTGGGTGCCAACCTAATCACAGGTTCAGGATTTGTACTCGAAACCCCTGAGAAGATCGTTTTGATCAGAAATCGTATGGTGGCGGCGTGGGACCACCAAAAAAGCTGTTAAGTATAGGAGATTCTTATAACTCGCGGTAGGCAATCATTTTCTGTTGAAAGTTTCACCCTGGGAGGGCGTGGTGAGCTTTGGGAAGCACGACAAACCCAATTCACGATACACTGGGCCATCCAAGATTCTGGAAGGAATCAGTAAGGTGGCCTACAAACTCGAGTTATCTGACAAACTGGGCGATATTCACACTAGTGTTCACGTTTCAAATTTGAAAAAGTGATTGCTTGACAAACCACTTACGATCCCATTGCAAAGACCATGGAACGATAATAAGTTGTAGTCTATTGAGGAACCAAAGCATAGTCGAATTCCAATTATGAAAGTTCGTTGAAACTCAAGACGTGGACCGGAGTTCACGTGGGAACGTGAGGATCAGATGAAACTTAAGTGTCCTCAATTATTCAAAACCGCTGAATCCAATTCTAACGCAACTGATGAATTTCGGGACGAAATTCCCTTTCAAGTTGTGGATGATGTGGCATCTGAGGAAATCCACCGTCATCTTGATTTATCATATCATGTCACTCCTCCAAGACTGCTTAACAAATTTCTGGGCGAAATTTCTTTCAAGTTGGGGATGATGTGACAACCTGGATTTTCAAGATTTGCATTACTTGATTCCTTGATCTCTAGCTCGTAGAATTACGTCGCATGTTTCATTACATGTTATAACTGAAAGTATGTTATGCTAATCATGTGCTAATCATGGATTGATTATATAAGATTTTTATGTATTGGTATAACATAAACTATTGAATGTTAAATGATGCTTCCTGTCACACCACCTCACCGAGTCGCACATCACGTAATGGACCGCACACCCTCTCCCCTTACTAATGGGGTGGCCTTCGGCCCAGCTCCTTGAGCCTGAAATGAAGCCCAACTGGCCCAGCTCATCTTATTTGGGATGCATGCACAAATACGGTTTATGTGTGTGGTATTTGTATGATTGCAAAACAAAAATATTAGAAAAACCCTAGCCTCCCTAGTCCTTCAGTTCCTCCTTGAAGACTGGCGACGACTCCTCCATATCGTGGCATCATCTGTTGTGCTAACATCCCTCTCCATAACCTTCTTCGATCCTACCTCCCAAGGTTAGTGAGCAATGATTAATTTATTTGGGGTATTCCTTGTGATACTTGTTTAGAATGGTAAATTGTGTTTCTACATGATAGTGCATTAAATTGTGTCCTTGCATGATGAATCGTAACTAGGATCGTATGTTCATAGAATGTTCATAGAATCACTAATAGACCACAGTTAAATCTGAACCAATGTAAAACTGATGTGAGCATAGTTCTGTACGGGACATGTACTCGTTACGAAGCATGCACCAGAAGGTGCGAGGATGACGAAGATGATAAATAATCAACGAAACCGTTTTGGTTCTCTCGTAGGTTGTGTTGATTCGATTCGATTTATGATTATGCGTTAATGAATCACGAATGATTGGGGGTTATTAGTGAGCCACAAATGCTGTGAAATCATGATTGTTACACAATGATATGGTCGATACTTGATCTGGATGTCAATATAATTGCTAAATGGTAACTCATTATTGCTTGAGTATATGAATGCATGATGAATGTTGTGATTATGATTTCAAAAGGAAACTGGTAGAATAGTCAAAGTTGGGGATTAACTGTGCACCGGATTGATTGGGATGTGGGTGTCGGTTACGGAATCTTTGGGGTCAATCGCACACCCGTTATTGTCGCATAATGCCATGAATCACACACTTGACTGGGTTGGGCCGTGATGTTGGGTCATACGGCTGTGGGCTCACACACTAAGGAAGAGCCGCACACCTCGGAGTAAATTATCACATTTATGGTCGCACACCCCTAATATGCATGCACATAATGTAAATGTTTCAATAGAATGAAATGCACGTTGCACACTGATCATGCATTTGCACACTTGCTATATGTTGCACACACTCACTTGGGCCGGTTATGTTAATTGGGCTGCACATTCAATTTAATTAATGGATCCAGTAAGGACTTGGGCCGCAAACTAAATTGGGTCACTGTTATCAAATCATAAGCCCATAGTGGGTCGTACACCCTTGAACAGTCGCACACTGGCCCACGAACGAAACACGGGCCGCACACCTTGAATGCGATCGCACACTTGCAACTGGGCCGCACATCCTCGAGTGGGCCATTAACCTGATTGAACCATACACTGCTGTGAGTGGCGAATTAACTGTTAAGTGTTTAGGTGAAACACGAACTCGTGATGTAAATCAGTATGTGACATGAATACCTGCTATGTGAATGTATAATGATAATGGACTGGCTTGTTGCATGATTAACTGTTGTGACTTGTATGATGATATGTGTAATCTGTGTACACTACTAGTGTAGTATGTGTAGAGAATACGTGTTCTATGTGCATATGAAACTGACTGCTATTGGTAACCACGTTAGGGTTTGGTTGACCACTTGGAATGGGTAATGTAACGTAACATACCGAGCAATCTAAGGTGAGTTCATTTCTCCTGAGCATGCGTCCCGGTGGGTGGGACAATTAAACGGGTATTCCTGAGAGGAATAAGTCTTTGGGTAAATCAAATGGGTATTCCTGAAAGGAATAAGTCTTTATGGGTAAAAATTGGGATGTTGGATAATACACTCATTTCCTATCATCTTAAGTCCCATCTTATACCGAATGGTTACCTGAGAGATAACGGGGTTATTAGTTGATAGCGCTGTTTAGGTTTGGCACCCTCACCCCGTACCTGAGAGGACGGGTGTGAACTAATGACCTTAATCATGACCAATGCTTAGATAGGGGGTATTGGGGACGGGCAAAACCATCTGGAGCCATCTTGTACGGTACTCGAGTTATTATCAATATTACTTTCGGAATTGTTATTAAACTAGATTAAACACTTGGTAACCAAACGTTTTCATAAAACTGTGAACTCACCAGCATTGTCTGATGCACTTTTCTGCATGCTTGCATGTCTATAGGTACATATCATTAGAACTTGCTGTCTGGGATGTTGGAGTGGTCATGGGTCGATTTGCATGGAATCATGAGACACGTCTAATGGCTTTTATACACTTGGGTTGTGAAATTCTTAATTATTGTAGTATACTTCCGCTGAGATGTAAACAATGTTTTGTAACGCTTATTTTAAATAAATGAAAGTTTTATTTGAAATAATATTATGAGTTTAATGTGATTGGTGGCTAGATCCTGGTACGTCACACGCCTTGCGGGGGTTTCCTCATGTGGTATTTCGGGGGTGTGACAAATAAAATATATAATATGAGTTTTGAGATAATAGTTGGCCTGAAAAGTTTAATATTTTATTATTTTAGTATTGTAAGACAAAACTAGTAATAAGGCTCGCGCGCGTTGCGGCGCGAATACATCGCAAACATCGAATGGATTTATAGGTGATGTGTTAAGCATATGAAAACGCGTGTTTCGACATATCTGATTGAACTCAATGTAACCTATATAAGTATTGCGTTTGGATCATAACGTAAAATAAATTAAATCTATCTCGTACAATCACAACTTATTTTATAGGATTAATTAAAGCTTTGAAAAAAAATGCACCGATACGCTTAAACTTATACGTGTTATGTTTGACGTAAATCGTTCCCAGAAAAAATGGTTTTTTAAATGAAAACATGTTATGTTTGACCTAAGTCATTTTCAGAAAAAGTTTATGTCGAAACATAGACACCCTTAAATTTATACGGATATGCACGGAAAAATAATTTTTTAAGTAAAAAATGATATGGGTAAACAGAAGAAAGTGACGAACGAATAACGAATGTTGTCGAAGGAAATTTAAATTAGTAAAAAGTTAGGGGCTAGAATGTCAATTGTCAAAGTAGAAGAATAGTAAAGTTAGATAAATAATTAAAATTGATTACTCCAAAAGTATAGGAGTGCAGTATTGTAAATATTATGAGGGACACAAAGCCAATGGAAAACCTATCAACTTTTTCTTTTAGGAAAACTGGTATTTAATAAACTAACCTTTAACCAGTTGGTAAATAATAATCTAACCTACAAAATTGGTATATAATAATCCTACCTATCAACATGTTGGTACTCAATGAACTTCTGTTAATTTTTTTTAACTGAAGTTAGTTTTTAAGTTTTATTTATTACACAAACAGTCCCTGTAGTTATAAGTTACTAGTTTTAAGTTTTATTTATTACACAAACAGTCCCTGTAGTTATAAAAAAAAATCATAAAAATCAAAAAATTCTAAAAAATCATAAAAATTATAAAAAACAAAAAAAAATCTTAAAAAATAAAAAAAATTATAAAAAATCAAAAAAATTCTAAAAAATCAAAAAATTCTAAAAAAATCATAAAAATTCTAAAAAATCAAAAAAAAAATTCTAAAAAATCATAAAACTCTAAAAAATCAAAAAAAAATCTAAAAAATCATAAAAATTCTAAAAAAATCATAAAAATTCTAAAAAAAATCATAAAAAATTCTAAAAGACTTGTGAACCCTAATCCCCCTTTTAGAATCAGCCGCTTCCACTACTTCTCTATGTTTCCCTCCTAAACCAAAATAATAAAAAAAACTAATCTCCTCAAAACCTTTAATCTGAGCTTTATCTTCAAGACTCAAACCACAGATCACCACACACACTTCAAACTCCTGCACCCTCCTTCCTCTCCATGGCCGGCGAATCAGTGGTGCCGGCGCCGTTACGGTGGTGTCGGCCACCATCTCCGACGAAACAACACCCACTCCCGTTCATCTCTACCCCCTCCTCTCCGATAAGCTCCAGCGTATGGCGGCGGCAGCATGTTGTCTCGATTGCTCCTCCGCTAAACGCCCACCCACACCTATCGTCTCTCTCTCTCTCTCTCTCTCTCTCTCTCTCTCTCTCTCTCTCTCTCGTAACGGACGGCCCACAGAACCGACGCACGGCGGCTGCCGGCGTCGGCAGTGATAATGGTGTGGTTCTGGTTAGCTTCGATTGAGGTCCGGTTTGTTACAAATTTGATTTGGGTTTACTTGGTTTCGGGTCTAGTCAGGCTTGGTTCGAATCCAGGTCCTAGTCGGGTCAGTTTGGTCACGTAGTCGTCTCGGTTCCGGTAAGAGTTGGAACATTATTCGTTTAAAACTTCAGTTTATTTCAAAAATCAGAATCTGATTTGGGTTTGTTTGTTTAAGTTTCATTTTAGTTTTGTATAAATCGTATATAAATCATATAGATATTTAATGCTTCATTGATTGTTGCGTTTTGAATATTATATCGACAACTTGTGTTGTCGGGGTCGTCCAAAAACAGAGGAAACTCTGCCCGTTTTTCGTAAAATTTCCGTAAAGCGAAACACGTTAATTTTATAAATCGATTTTTTTTTTAGAATTTTTATGATTTTTTTGATTTTTTATAATTTTTTTGATTTTTTATAGTTTTTTTGAGTTTTTAGGATTTTTATGATTTTTTATAACTACAGGGACTGTTTGTGTAATAAATAAAACTTAAAACTAGTAACTTATAACTACAGGGACTGTTTGTGTAATAAATAAAACTTAAAAACTAACTTCAGTTAAAAAAAAATTAACAGAAGTTCATTGAGTACCAACATGTTGATAGATAAGATTATTATATAACAATTCTGTAGGTTGGATTATTATTTACTAACTGGTTAAAGGTTGGTTTATTAAATACCAATTTTTCTTTCTTTTAAAATAGATTGAATAGGACATTGGATAACTTCAATAAAGTTTTAATATCTTATTAATTTCGTTCAATAAATATTATTTTACAATAAATTTTAAGATTACTTTATAATTTATTATTTATAATATCTTATTATTTTACAATAAATTTTAAGATTACTTTATAATATCTTATTAATTTCGTTCAATAAATATTATAATTTATTACATTATACTTTATTATAGTTTTGTTTATTTACTTTAACAATACTTTCTATAAAACATCTATTATTTTTTTAAAATTATATAACCAGATACTAGTATTGATTTGGTTCACTACGTTACACTTTTATTTTAAGTTTAGGTTTTAATTTTTTAATTTAATAGGTTGAAATATTATTAATTTCAGTATTTAATTTAATTTTACCTATATATATATATATATATATATATATATATATATATATATAGGGAGCCGCTAAAGTAGAAACCTTCCCTAGTCGTAAGAACCACGAGAACCACTCTCAACCAATCAGAAAAAAAGGGGTAGTTTGGTCATTTACCCCAAATGTCAAGCTCATCCTCTCTCTTCATTTATATCTACCTGTCTCTCTCTCTCTCTTCTTTTATCTCCTTTTTCATTTCTCTCTCCTCTCTCTTCTTCAAAAACTTGTAGATTCATCCTCTTCCTAAACACCCACATAATAACAGGCCACTCTTCTCTCTCAATCTATGCTAAAAGCACACAGACACATGAAATCAACATAGCCGACACCCTAACACTGTTGAAACAGGCCACTCTTCTCTCTCAATCTTGACCATCTCTTCTCTCTCAATATTGACCATTTCTTCTCTCTCAATATTGACCATCTCTCTCTCAACATAGCCGACACCCTAACACTGTTGACACATCCCAACCGCACCCCCTTTCACTCTCCCTCCCGTTTTCGAACCGTCGACCCACAGGGATGAGCCGGAGATGACTGTGGTAGCCGGCCACAGTGAGTGGTGGTCCGGCGAAGGTACGACGGCGGCGAAGTTCAGAATTTCAAAGGAAACCACCACCACAGCGGCCGCACTGTGGTGGATGGCGTCGGGTTGTTGTATCGGACGAAAGAGACAGAGAAAGTGACGAGAGAATGAGAGAGAGAGAAAAAGAGACCGGAGATAACAAGAACACAGGCCTGTGTTGTTATCTCCGGTGGTGTTTTGATGAGAGAGAGAAAGAGACGGGTGGTGGAGTGTCGGACGAAAGAGAGGGACCTGTGTTGTTATCTCCGGCGGTGGTGGAGTGTCGATGGCGGAGGTGGTGGGTGCTCGATCACGGTGGTGGAGTGCCGATTTCGGAGGTGGTGGGTGCTCGATGACGGTGGTGGAGTGTCGATGTCGGAGGTGGTGGGTGCTCGATGGCAGGTGGTGGGTGCTCGATGTCGGAGATGGTGTGTGCTCGATGATGGTTGGAGTTGGGTCAGTGAAGGTGGGTTTTCAATTTTGTTTTGGTTGGGTTTCTTTGATTTTTTGTCTAATGAACTCTGTGGTCTATGTGGGTTTGATATGTGGACTATGTGGCTTGTGTTCTTGTTTATCTGGTGATTTTGATCAGTGGACTTTTGTGGGTTTGATATGTTGGATGGGGGCGGCGATGATGAAAAAAAACGTCGATTTTGATGACGATGGCGCGACAAAGACGTAAAACGTAAAAAGTTTTAAGTAAAACGTAAAACGTAAAAAGTTGTTCGTGAAACGTAAAAAGTTTTTCTAAAACGTAAACGTAAAAAGTTTTACGTAAAACGTAAAAAATTTTACGTAAAACTTAAAACGTAAAAAGTTTAAAAAGTTTAACGTAAAACATAAGACGTAAAAAGTGTAAAAATCGGCGTGTTAAAAAACGTGTAAAAAACGACGTGTTAAATAAAACGACGCTTGAAAAAACGGCGCGTTAAAAAAACAACGCGTAAAAAACGGCGCGTTAAAAGAACGATGCTTGAAAAAGCCGGGTGAAAAAACGACGCGTTAAAAAACGTAAAACGTAAAAAGTTTAACGTAAAACTTAAATTGTAAAAAGTATAAAAAATCCTTTAAAAAAAATCTGAATTTAAAAATGCTTTTAATAAAAAAAATTATGTTTAAAAAATAAAAAGTAATATAATAATACAAAAACTAATAAAAACAATAAAGTCTAAATAGAGTAATTTTACTAAATTACCCTTTTGGATTAAAATATTAAAGACGTAATAAGAGAAAAAACATTTAATATTATTTTTAGTTACTTTTAATCTCATTCACTGATCTTGAAGATCTAATGACCAGAAAGTGGTTCTCTCGGTTCTTACAACCGGAGGTGGTTTTCATTTTAACGGACCCCTATATATATATATATATATATATATATATATATATATATATATATATATATATATATATAATTGCGCTAAAATAAGAACCACCTCGAGTTGTAAGAACCGCGAGAACTTTTTGATCCGGACCAAGGTGGACCAAATTTTTTTTCATAAACGTAGATGCATGTATTATAAACACATTTATAAAAAAAAATTCAAAAAAAAATGTCATGTGTGTAGTTTTGAGCACCACAAGTTTGTGCGGTACCCGTAAATTTTCCGGTTAGATTTACGGTACCCGTAAACACAAACTTGTGGTGCTCAAAACTACACACACGACATTTTTTTTTGATTTTTTTTTACAAATGTGTTTATAATACACGTAACTACGTTTTTGAAAAAAAAAATTGGTCCACCTCGCCCCGCACGGTGTAGTTCTCACGGTTCTTACAACTCGAGGTGGTTCTCATTTTAGCGGTCCCCTATACATACATACATATATATATATATGGTGGGGTTCTAGAGTGAACACTAGTGTATTTGTGAAAAGAGTAAACAAATCATGACTATTGATTTACATCATCAAATCGTAAAATACACTAGTGTGTTTTTATCATCAAATTCTGGCCATTTATTTACACTTGTGTATACACTTGTGTTTTGATAATCAAAGGCTTTGATTAGTTCACTAGTGTTCACAATGAAGAAGATTTTCCGTTCAACTTAGTTATTCTTTTCTATATTTCGGTCTAATTCTTCGCATTAACGCATCGCAACGAGCGTGCGTTGTTCAACGATTTTATGTCTGCTTTTCATTCGGTGTTATTTTTTCCTTTTTTATTTATTTTATTTTTAAAAACATTTCCAATGTTGGGGTCGCTGGCAGTAATGTGGCATTGGTGCTACTTGGCACAGTTTTACTAACGTTTTTAATTTAAGTTTTTTACTAATAATTTGTTTTGAGTTTACCCCTATAGTTCCTTTACTTAAAAAAACTGTTTTTTACGTGCATATTTTCATTTACGTGTTAGTATAAATATGATTTGCTCTACGTTTTGACGTAATCTTTTTTTTTTTTTTTTTGAAAACGAGTCAGGTCAAATATAAAACGTTTATATTTAAAAACCATTTTTATGTGCATATTTTTATGTACTATAAATTTGAGCCAGTCTACATTTCGATTTGGGAGACGAGTCCGGACAAATATAATATGTATTCGTGCGTATTTTATCTATGTTTCGTAAATTTTGTTTCAAACCGTGTAGAGTTAAATTGTAGTTTCTTTTCTATGTATAAGTCGGATCACATATAAATTCGATTACTTTACGTTTTGATCCAATCACAATTCTTATATAGGTAATTTTCGAGTTCAATCAGACACGGCAAAACACGCGTTTTCATACGGTTAATGCATCACACGAAGTTTCGACTAATCCATTCAATGATAGCAATGTTTTCGCGTCGCAACACACGCGGGTCTTAGTGCTAGTTAACTTTTATTAACGTCATATTCGGTTTATTGTTGCTAGCTAACCTTAATTCTTGTAAAACCACCAACTGTAAGAAGGAGAAACTTTACAAAAAGATGAAAAAGTAAGTGCAAAAGAAAACAATCATACTCTATTGTTTTCGGCGAATTTGAAAGTTTTTCGTTGGACGACGTGCACTTCCAGGCGTTTCCTGTGCACTTCCAGACGCACCGGTGAAAAGATTTCCAAAGATACGTCCCGTGCATGTGACAACCTGTCTATTCGGGTCATTATCCGTACAACTTTAAAACATTAGTACAATGAGAGCATACACGTTAGACACAGTATAGTTAATCATACTACAAATTTGATCACTACACACCGAGCAAAAGCCTACGTATTCATGAGAAGTCAGTACATACACGGGTGATTTTTTTTAAAGGAATATATTCATTTTGACAAGCACCAACGATAGTTATTTAAAACTCAAAATGCTAGCGAAGCATTTCAAAAGTTAGTCCTATATAGATACTCATGTATATGCATTAAATTATAGTCATACATAATTTTGGCAATTTAATACGTGTGTCTACAAGAAAAAAAAATGGTTTTAATAATAATTGCATGTATATATAACATGCATACACATATATATAAGTGGTTTACACATGAACCAACCGAATTACAACTCTTGTCTAGATATTTTTGTAGTAACTAATTATTTAGTTACAAACAAACCAAACCAATTACAAGGCTCACTTATTATGCCTATACACCCTAAAAGACATATAGATGTAAGTTATTTCTTGCCGTTATTTCTTGCCCATGAGTTTAAGCCATCCATCCATCCAAAAGATTGTTTAAGGTGGTGTTTGTTTTTTTTCAAAAAGAGCTTCCTGCCTCTTCTGTCTGCACCGTGCAGACGCGGGAAGATGTTTAGCCTCAAAAGAGTGTTTGTTTTTTTTTTGAGAAGTGCTTCCTGTCTCTCCCCAGCCTCTTCATGAGGAAGTGATAAAACCAAAGCTTCTCCAAGAAGAGCTTTACCTCTTCTTGGCACCACCTCCACCTCCACCCATGCTCCGCCCCTGCTCCGCCACCACCACCACTGCTCCGCCACCATCATCATCATCATCACCACCCCTGCTCCGCCACCACCACCTCCACTCCGCCACCACCTCCGCTGCTCCGCCACCACCACCACTGCTCCGCCATCATCATCATCATCACCACCTCCGCTGTTCCAGCCTCCACTCCGCCATCACCTCTGCTCCACCTCCACTCCGCCACCACCTCCGACATCATCATCAACATCACAAACAAAACCCCCACATCAAAACCCCCAAAACGAAAACCCTAAAATCGAAAACCCTAAATCGATCGGAAACGAACACCCCAAATCGATCAAAGTTCAGCGAGTCCGGTCGACCTCATGTTCAGCGACTCCGGCCAGGTGTGAAGGCGGAGGTGGTGACGGTCGTTTTGTTCGATTCGTTGCAGGCTCGGTGGTTGTGATGATGGCGGTGGAGGTGGTGACGGTGGTTGTGATGATGGCGGTGGTGAAGTGGTGGCGGTGGTGATGATCGCGGTGGTGCAGATTGTAGAGAGAGAGTAGAGAGAGAGTGGAGGTGCAGATTGTCTGTGTGGTGTGTGTTAAAACCTAGAAGAAGAAGAGGTTTTATATAAAAGAAAAACAAACCCTCTTCTCCTTACAGACTGAAAACATTTGGTCCACCTCTTCTCCTGCAGATGCCTGCAGATGTGGCATGCAGCAGAAGAGGTTTTCAAGAAGAAAAAACAAACAACACCTAAATCTTCATAAGATCTGTGTATATTTTTACACACAAAACAAAAGGGAACCATAGGGCATGTTTGGGATTCCTTTTTACTCAAAAGGACTTTTGAGAAGTAATAAGTAATAAATTCTTACTTATTGACTTCTCCTTCTTGAAGGCAAAAAACTGCATATAAGTCCTTTTCACATAGTGTTTGGGATTCCTTTTAAATATATAAGTCCTTTTCTAGATAATATTTGGGATTCCTTTTAACTTTTAGTAGGTTAATAAGTCTTTTGAGCTCAAAAGTCCTTTTTGAGAAGGAATCCCAAACACCCACATATTAGGCATTACACACTTGAATGAGTATAAGAGACCCATACCTCTTCCTTCTTTCTACACTCACACAAAGCCCATAACAGACTTTACCCTCTCCCTCTCTGTCGTTTTTATACACACATACACAAACAAATGAAACCTTCACACTTCTCCCTTGATTACATACATCAGACATAAACTTGAGCTTCATCTTCTCAACAAATACACACATTAAACCCCAATCAGTCACCTTCTCCCTCTCGATCTCCCATTCCGGCGACCGGCAGGCGGAGCCGCCGCCTCTCACGGCGGTGGCGATGGTGATTTTGTTCAACGAGAGACACCCCCCTTTTTACGGATGACATATCGGAGCACCACCACCACTGTCCGGTGGTGGTGCAGCGGCCACGAACGGAAGAGAGAGAGAGAGAACCGGAGGTGGGTGGTTCGAGGAGAGAGAGAGAGAACGGCAGAGTCAGGCGGTGCATCGCCGCCGCTCACGGCGGCGGCAGGGGCGGTGATGGTGGTTGGTTCCAACGAGCTTCTCCGGTAAAACCCCACTCCCTTTTCTTTCATCTTTTTTTTTGTTTCCTGCTAAAAGATTGATGATGATGATGTTGAATATGGTGGTGGTCGACGTCGGCATGACCACCGGAGTCACCGGAACAGGCGACGGCAGCAGAGTTCGGGTTCAGGTTCGGTATCATTCCGAGTTCGGGTAAACATGATTCAGTTTAGGCTCGGTTCTGACCTCGGGATTTCAGGTTTTGGGTTCCAGGTACGGGTCAAACAGTGTTCGGGTCAACCCCCGGTCAAAGATGCTCAACGGTGGTCAAAAGTAAGACTCGGCCAGTTTCGGCTTTCTTTCGGTTCGGTCAACAGAAGTCAGCAGCAGATCTGTGCAGTTGCGGGTTTTGAGGACCGAGTCGACTCAGTCAAACCGAGTCAACTCAGTTGACCCAGTCAACTCAGTCAACGGTCTGACACGAAGATTCGGTAAAATATTTAGAACGAATAATTATTCATGTTAATTACAAGGTTTTAGAACGAATAATTATTCATGTTAATTACAAAGTTTTATTTATTTTGTGAAACGAGCTCGAACCGATTCGGATTAGTGTATAGTTTACATTTTGTCGCTTTTACGAAAAATTACCTATATTGATGATTTAATATTGATTGAATCTTGATAAATAACGACACGTTAGTTGTCGGGGCCGTCCAAAAACAGAAGAAAATCTGCCCGTTTTTCGAGAAATGCCGTAATATACAACGCGTTTTATTAAAGGACGA